>NW_027185759.1:38152756-38183224 GCF_028583685.1 Petaurus breviceps papuanus | reverse complement strand
ATATATATATATATATATATATATATATATATATATATATATATATAGTTCCATTGGTGCTACTTAGACGTATTAGATTTTATGAATTGTTTTATGGTCCATCTAATAAGCATTAAGGAAATCTATCATTGGAAAGATCTCCTGTTGTTTGTCTGAGTTTAGTTCCAGATGCTTTTGATATGTATTGGGTGAGCTCAGGCATGTCCCAGGGGAGTAAAATTAATTCATCTCCCTGCTAAGCCTCCTAGACAGGAATGTATGTAAGCTATACCACAAGGCCTAGACTTGAAAAGGGTCACATGGAGTCAGAAAGTACCCACCCAGGGTAGTACTATAAGTCCAAAGTTAGGGTTTTACCAGAGAAAGAAGAAGAGATGGCTTGACTATTTATGGGCTCAGGTAAGAGTTCTTTGCTTTTCTTTGTAATCTGGTTAAATGAAGTCTTTCCTATATGCAATGCTCTGTTAGCCTGAGTGCTTGCACCTGAGCTAAGGACCCCGTCCCTGTTCTTGTGAAACGTAGCCATGAGTCAAATTCTAGTGTTTCCAGGGGAGATATTTGGGTGGGGCATGAACCAAATAGCATAATTATTCAGAAATGCTCAAGGTCACCCAGTCCACATGAGACTCAAGCTTTGCTGATGGGTCACTAGTAACAATAGCTTTTGGTTTCAGTGTAGTTTCAAGGAATTGAATGTACACTTTCATCAAAGAACCCAGTTATTATTCCTCATTGTTCAGTGGGGAACAGGCTATCATAAATGTGCTGAGACAACACTTAGTCCTTGTTTGGAGTTAGGCAGTTTGGGTGTGTCTAGAGGTAGAATGATGAAGGATCATTTCCAGCTCAAGCATTATGGCATTGTATGACCTTGAAACATTGGGCAGACACCAACTAATGTTTTAAGAGCAAGAGAGAAGAAGAAAGGAATCAGATTGTGTTTTTGCCATTTCCTATCATGTTCCTCTTAAGGGTGAGATTCTAAATATACTTCAATTGTGATGAGACACACAAGAGGAAAATCAAAGTAATTATCCTGATTAATTCATTATTTTTTAAAATGGGCTCTTATTTCAATTATCTGTATATTTCATGGCAAAAGCATGTTTTTAGAACCTGAATTCTCTGGATAATTACTCTGTTTTTCCACTTCAGTCTGTGTGCATAAAATAAAATCATCCTTGGGATCCTGTATATTTATTTTCATTTCTACACTATCATTAGGAATAATACCCAAATCATTGCCAGTTCAGGATGACATGCATCAATTTCTGTTATTTAGTAATTCTTATCAATTAAAAATGTAAGTGCCTTCATGCCGGGGAAGTTGGCTCCATGGTTGGTCTGGTCTGAAACCTCAGCTAATAAATATCACGGGGCGGGGGGGGTTTGAATCCAGGCACTCTGACTCCAGCATCCATGCTCTTCCCATCCATTTTCTTATGTAGTCAAGAAAAGTAGGAGATAGAATGTAAAAATTCCAGGTCCTGGGACTCTAGTGAGCTGATTATCCACACACTCGGGCAGTCGAGCTGTACCACCCAGTTATGGTGAAGCATATGCCCTCACTTTCTATTTTACTTGTGAACCTGTCCCTATTTCCACTTGAATAATAATAGTAATAATAATAACTTCCCTAGAGGTATGCAAAAATAGAAATGGGCTACCTAAGAAGTAGTGGTTTCTCTTCTCTGGAAATCTCCAAGAAGAGGCTAGATGACCTACCCTCTAGAGGAAAATAGTTCAGGAGAGACTCTTGTTCAGGTATTCAGTTGATCATAGTAATAAAAGTCATCTAGTTCAACACCTTCATTTCACAGAGTAGGAAACTGAGAAAGATAGAGGTTAAATGTCTTACCTAAAGTCACATAGGTAGTAAGAAGTTGAGTGAGATGGTATCAGGGTCCCTTTTAGCTGTGAGATTCTGTGCAACTAGATTGAGTGATAAGGACCCTAGCTGCAGAAGTGCAAGGATGTGGTCTCCACCCAATTGGATAGTATGGCCATTGGAAAGAAGGAATCCTTCCATGAAGAAGGAATATTTCTGATGCCAAGTTCCTCTCTCACCTGGCTGGCTTTGGTTCGTGTTGTTTACCATCCATAGCCCTGAAGGAAGAGAGTTAGTGCAACATTAAGCCACTTGGGATTTATGACAGATCAAAGTATAATTCCACCCTAGTATCGCCTGACCCAAATGAACTGGTGCCACATTCTGGCTCCCCACAGAGGAACCCAAGTCTTTGCTTTAGGATTTGGCAATGGAACCCAATGGGGCAATTACGTACTGATTTCAATTATCCACTCCAATGATCCCCTTCATGAGGAAAAGTAATCAAAGCCTGTTTTGGTTGTCTTCATGAGCAAGCCAGTTCAGAAGTCCCTTAGCAAGAGTGCCAAAAGCACATCCAACTTACAAATCTGAATTGTCAGCCAACAGAAGAACTTTACTAGAATCTGGAAAATTCAAAGATAGAGTTTCACAGAGTATGATCAGAGATTGCCTGTCTGCTTTTAGCTGACCACATGTGAATGATTCACTGCTATAGGGGAACCATGTCTAAAATGTATATAGCCTTTAGGAAAACCACGGTCCCCAGGTAAAGTACCCCTGACTCAGAGAGATCTGGGATAGATACTGATCTTTCTAGGGGAGATCCTTGATGACAGGGAAACAAGTCACAAAGATTAGTAATAAATGAGCTTTCAGAGGTAAATCCTGTCCTTCATGTCAGCAAGTTATATGGCTTGGAAATTAGTCTCCTGGAAATTTGGTTAGCACAAATAAGTTCCTTTAGAGTTTGATTACTTCTTCAGGTTGTGTTAAATTTATCCTGGTCCTACAGAGCAGAGAACAGGCTCTAGGAGCTAGAGTAACTCCATCAGTGTGCTGAGCGTCTGAGAGGTTCAGTCTGAGCAGTCCTGATCACAACTCCTTATTTCTCATCTTCTCCCTCCCTACCGCAGGTTTAACCTCCTTTGTGGTAGTGGTACAGTAAAAAGAGAACTGACCTTGAAGTCATAGGAACTGAATTTAAATCCTGTCTCTACCACTTCCTACTTGTCATTGACCTCTGAGAGCTTTGAGATTTGGTTGAGAATTAAGATCAGACCCAATAGCAAAACCTGATACACCAAAAATATAATATGTTTTTTTCTCTCTCCCAAAATAACAAGGCTTGACACTCAGAAACATAGTTTTTCACTACCCCCAAATAAGGAAGAGCACATTAGTGAACATGATTCCACCCTGTCACAACATGCACACACACTGCAGTTCTAATTCATTTAATAAATATTTATTGATTACCTACCATGTTCCAGGAACTGGGGGTGCAATGAAATGAAACCCATCCTGCCCTTAAAGAGAATATATCCTACTAGTTTGAGGGTGGGGGGTGAGCAGAGGAAGTCACAACATTTATACAAATAAATAAATATAACATATAGACAAAGCAAGTACACATTAATAAGATGTGGGGGAAATGGGGAGAAAGAATATTCTAGGTATGGATGATAACTGTACAAAGGGCATAAATGACCAACCAGCAAGACCCCTGGTTTCAGGTTAAGATAAAGGGAGTAAACTCTGTTCTCTTTCTTTCATTGTCCCATAGAGTGGGCATAGCAGAGGACTTGTTTTCATGGACAAGTTCCTGAAGTTTGAGAATGAGCAATGGCTCATATCAATGACAGAATGGGACAGACAAGACTAACATTTGGAGACACCTGGTGAACACTGGTAACAGGAGAAGCCATTCATCCTGTTGTCTTATAAAGCAAACACCATTAGCAATGCCTGTTTTAGCCCCAGCTTGCTTTGCTTTCAAATCATCATTCTGAATTGTCATGGGCTTCTATAAATCATCATTTAAAATACAGTTGCTTAATGACAGGAGGCATATGAAGGAGATTTTAAAAATGTACATTCTATATGTTAAAAAGAATGTTGAAAATAAAGAATTTGATATAACAAGAATTTATTAAACTTTTGCTATGTACCAGGCACCCTTCTAAGTGGTAGAGATACAAAGACAAAAATGAATTGCACTCTGTCCACAAGGAGTTTACCTTCTAATGGAGGGAGATGGTAGGAATTAACATACATAAACAAAGAAATGCAAAGTAAGGGCTGAGGGGAATTCTAACAACTGGGGAGATTAGGAGGGACCTCATGTAGGAGATGCCACCTTCGATGAGCCTTAAAGGGAGCTAGGAAGTCCATATTGGGGAAATAAGATGGCAGACTCCTTTTGACATTCATTTTGGGGTAAGAGTATTGTGTGAAAGTGTGGAGGCAAGAAATGGAATGGTTTGTATGGAGAACGAGTAGTATAATTTGTCTGGAACACAGAATATATGAGGGGAGTAATGTGAATTACATCTGGAAAGATATGCTGGAGCAAGCTTGAGAAAGGACTTTGAACGCCAAGCAGAAGAATTTGTCTTTTATCTCAGAGGTAATAGGAAACCAGTAAAGCTTCTTGAGCAGCCAAGTGACCTTGGCAGACCTACATTTACCTGTGAAACAGGTTTTGATGGCTGAAAATGTAAGAAAGTCCTAATATAGGGCACCAAGCTAGAGTCCAATTTTAAGCTTAGACAAAGATGGAGGGTTATCAATCAAAGATCTCCTGTGCAGACAAGGCAAAGAACTGACCAATTCACTCTCAAGTGAACTGCCAATCCAGTCTAAGCTCCCTATTTCTTCCTTCACAAGCTGACACTTTTGACTGAATTATCTGGAAAATTATTTGGCTTAGCATTCAATTTTCCTTTAGTTGTGTAGATTTACCTTATGTGGTTTACCCAAAAACAATAAAGAAGGATGAAGGAAGAGGTGTCCTTAAGAATTTAAAGTATCACTGTCCAGATGTGATGTCCTTAGAAAGAAAGTGATCTATGTGGAGTGGCATCAGCTTTCCACATACTTCCCTGGCTTCCTAAACACAATGTCTGGGCTTTCCTTGGACCAGGAAGTAAAGAATAAAGGATTAGATGTAGTACTCAAATCTATTGTCACATGAGGGTGAGAGCTGCCCAGTTTCCACATGTCCCAGAACTGACACTGTTCACCTCTTCAGAAAAACTGGACAAAGATCAGTGAAGGTTTATTTAGCTCAGTTCTTTTCTTTGTTTAGGAATTCCTATTTCCTGAGTTTCCTTTGACTCTCCCCTAATGCCTGAGTGAAGAGGAATTGGGTTGACATTCGAAATGCAAATAGAAATAATGACAATTGACATTTAAACAGAGCCACAGCCTTTGGTATTTATATACCCCTTTGAGGTTTGCAAAGCTCTATGCATATGTTATTTTGCTTAAGCCTTAGGACAATTCTTTGAGGGAGGTACTGCAAGTATTATTACCAATTTATTAACTATGAAACTGAGGCTTAAAGAGGCTGTCACTTTCCCAGCACCACAACAAACGGTAGAAACAAGATTTGTACCTAGTGTTTATTAGATTTGTCATCAACATTCATTCCCAGGTCTTATTACTTGGGGGTGAAGCTTAGGAATTAATGCAGCGTAATGAGCAGAGTATCATACCTAAGTTTTCACAAATCTGGGTTCAGTACTCTGCATTATTCCACACTGATTCCCAAGCTTCACCCTCAAGAAATAAGACCTGGGAATGGAAGTCTTGATGTAATAAACACGCTCTAATGTGTTCAAAATGCTTTATATTCATTACTTCAGTTGCATCTCACAACAATCCTCTGAAGTGGCTAATATAAGCATCATTACCCCCATTCTACAAAGGTGGAAACCAAGGCATGGTAACTTGTCTATGATTACACAGCTTGAAAATTTCTCACATTTTTTTGGGGGGTCTTTTTTCTTTTTTGGAGGGAAGAAGGTAGGGTAATTGAGGTCAAGTGACTTGCCCAAGGTCACACAGCTAGTATCAAGTGTCTGAGGCTGGATTTGAACTCAGGCCCTCCTGACTCCATGGCTGGTGCTCTATTTACTGTACCACCTAGCTGCCCTCAGCTTGAAAGTTTCAGAAGCGAAAGTCAAAGTTGGGTCTTCCTGGTCCCAAGTGCAACACTCAATTACCCAAGTGTTAGGTCACCTAGGCATGTTCATTCTCAACTCTGTGTACTAAACAGTCAACCAAAAAGTATATATTAAGCATCTGTTGTATGCCAGGCTAGATAAATGCAAAGACTAAAATCAAACTATCCCTGTCCAGTAGGATCTCACATTCTACTGGCAATATAAATGTATTAAAAGCAGTAGTTCTCAAAGATGGGGCCATAGATGCCAGTGAGTGCCAGAGACCCTTTCAGGATCTATGAAAATAGTTTCATGATAATTCTAAGATATTATTTGTCTGTTAAAACACCTCTCCCTTTTTCAACTACATACCCACATGATGCTAGATTGTCTTTGTATACTTTGACCAAAATAACATATTACAAATATGTTCAAATGCAATATGATCAAATGCAGAAATAGATACAAAAATTCCAGCTGTTTTCTATTAAGTCAAATTATTAGAGATGGGAAGGAGCGGCAGAGTAAAACAATGCTATTCTCACAATTTTCAAAAATATAGTTCAATTTCATTAAAAATATGTTAATAACATGTCTTGGGTTTGTTATTATTTTAAATGAATAAATAAATATTTTGAAATTTTATTAGTTTTGCTTTCTAAAAAGGTAAATATTCAAAGACTTAATCCACATAAAGAAAATACTTTGGGATCCACAATAATTTTTTTTTTATAAGCAATAGGGGTTAAGTAACTTGCTCAAGGTTACATGGCCAGTTATTTCTAGGTGTGGTGCTGAGTATCTGAGCCCGGATTTGATCCAGGTCATCCTGACACTGGAGCCGGTGCTCTTACTCGCTGAGCCACCTGGCCGCCCCTCACAATAATTTTTTAATGTAAAGGGATTCTGAGACCAAAAAGCTTGGGAAACACAAGATTAAAGCATAGAGTAGTTCAATGGCATCAAGGATATGTTGGAGCCAGTTGAAACCAGCTTACGAGATTCAGTTTTTAAAGTTCCAGTGTGAGCATTTATACCATGTTACAAGTCAGGTTTGACTTTTTTTTCATTATCTAAACTAGAGGTTCCCAAATTTATTTGGCCTAACATTCCCTTTTGAAAAAAAAAAATTGCTCAACATCCCCCTGGAAATCTACTTTCTTTAATCCTTTAGTGTTTTTTTTTTCATTGTATCAATTAAAAAAAAAAACATAAATATATTTTTTGAAAAATGGTGCCTCTTAAATTTAATAATTTATTGTAAATGTGTGTTTTTTCTTGCATTTAAATTTTTATGACATAATATTACATCATGTAATTGTAAAGTATCATATTATAAACAAGTCATTACATGTACACATTTATGCCAATGCACACCGAATTTCCTGACAATGGGTGACACTCTCTCCTGCCAACACTGGCTTATTAAGACCTGTCAGCAGACTTGACAACAGACAGCGGACTGATTGGTTATAACTTGCATTTCATACATTTATTTGGAAAATAATGTAATCACTATGATTTTTAACTCTGTTACAAAACAGAATTAAACATGTACAAATAGTTTTATAAAATTTTCTTCTCTTTTTTCCTTATGCTTCCACCACACCCTTGTTTTTATTCAACACCCCCAATTTGTACTTGAGGCTATTGCTGCCCCCCCTAGACCATTCTAGTGCCCTCCAGGGGGTTGTATCACCCACTTTGGGAACCTCTGGACTCTAGATTTAAGAAGTATTGGGGGGAAATATTAATAATGTAGGTTAAATTTTAAAGTGTGTCTAACATTTATGGCTTTCTTCTGGAGAGCTCATTGTTAAGCATTTATCACTTCACCCAAAGGGATGGGCTGATATACTTTATGTTCTTAAGATTGTAAACTCCTCATTAGATTGTAAGCTCCTTGAGGACACAGACTATCTTTTGCCTCTTTTTGCATCCCCAGCATTTAGCAATGCTTGGCACATAGCAAGCACTTAAATGTTTACTGAATTCTCCTCTACATAAACTTACATTGGCAAAGCTAGAACTGTTTTCTAGAGACTTTTTGTCCCTGGCATGGCCTAGTTTCATTTCAGTACCAATGTCCTTTAACTTACTGTAGAAACATGGCAAAACAGCTATTTTGGATCAATAATACTGTATGTCCCTGAAGGATGGCAATTGCTCATTCACAGGCTGGAAAGAGACCTGAAGGGGTTTTGGATTTCCCCCTCCTCCTCCTGAATCTTCATTCCCCTTAGCATTCATTTCTCCCTGACCTCTTTTTCCCTTTCCTCTCCAATTAATTTATTCTTCTTCCATTAAGCTTCTATTGTCCTTGCTCATCATTCTCTTCAAGGTCAAAGAAGTACAGCTTATGGAAAACAACCAAAAGCCAGCTGATTTGGCATTTCTGATGGGAGGAGGAAGCATAGTGGCTCTTTGCTTTTAATTTGAATGTCCACATCAATCTTGCCACTGACTAGACTGCAAACTCCTTTGAGGGTAGGAAGTGTGTCTTTTGGTTGGTTATTTCTTAATATATATAGAACCTAGCATAGCATCAGGGAGACCCAGGAGCTTAATAAATATTTGCTCTGAATGCTCCAGTCCTTGCCCTGGCCTGCAGGCAGAATCACACCTAATCGTCCCAGACAGCTGAGAATCTATCTTGCTTTGAAAGACCTCCAGGGAGAGAGATGCTAAATATTTCTCAATAACTCATTTCAGAGGCTAATTAGCCTCAACTACTGTTGGAAGGTGCTTCCCAATAATAAGGAAATAAGGAATGCTGCACAGTGAACAGCTAACTGGGGGGAATTCATCACCCCCCCTCCTAGTCCCTCACCCCTCACCTCTACCAACATTAGGCACTGACTCCACTCACTTTGTTACAAGGATTATCCACAAGAGCATGGGGAGCGTGACATAATGGAAAACCCATTGGCTTTGGAGTCTGAGGACCGAATCATAGATGAATACATCTGGAAAAAAATCTCTGAAACTTTTCTAATTTAATTTCTTAATTTTACAGATAAGGAAACTGAGGCCTAGAGATTAGTAATTTGCCCAAGCTACACAGGTAACAAATGTATGAGACAGACTGATTATCCTGAGTGTAATAGAAATTTTTTAGAGGCCTAATAAGTAGTATGCATATATAGATAATTATAGTGATGCCCTATCCTATATATTCGAAGACCCTGTATTTCTACTTTTGCAGGAAGATGTTTATGGCTGAATGATCACTCCCCCGATTTCCTATCTTCAAGAGGGGTATTGGGTTTAGAATTATATCTTTCTGTTACATATCAGATATTTGAAATCTAGTGATATGATTCTTTTGTGGTTAGTGATAAAGGGTGACCTTCCCTGTCCCTATTCTTGGTTTCTAGACTCTGGGAGGGGAGGGGGAGTCATTAGCTTTTGTATGACCAACTCTGCCTCTCTTGCACTAGATTCTATACGTGTACGGCCCTTAGATCCACAGTCATATCATAGGATGGATCTGTTAGTGTGATTATTACTCTATGGAAGAGCTTTTGTGTCATGCTTTTGTGACCTCTATCTCTCCAAGATGAATGGGCTTGTCCACTGTTCTCACTCTCATCAGATCATCATTAAGCCTTTGCCTAAGCTTTTATGCTATTGGTTTTCGCACTCAAAAAGATGATCTTGAATTTGCTGAGGCCTCAACTCTTTCAGAAAAGACTGACCACTCCAGGATTGTCTTTCTCACTTTGAGACACTGAAAGTTATAGTCCAGTCTAGAGAGGGCACTTCACTTTTTAATAGAGATGCGATTGAGTCTATATCCCCTGTGGTAGATAGCAGAGACACAAAATGGCACATTCTTGAATAAGAATCACATCCCAAGCAGGCATTCGGGGGAGGGGTTTCTGTATCTCCATAGAGCAAATGACACTGGATGCACAGGTATCCTATATCAAGTCTTTACTTAGTCAACAGTAGTTCAAGTTGACCTTCTTTTTTAGAATGTGCTGTAGCTATCTGCTTCCATCTCTGTAGGGAAGGCTCCACCCTGAGTAGGAACTCAACAGGCTTTTCTCCTTAATGTGGCCATACAGTATTAGTGACAAAATTAGCATGCATTTCTTCAATTAATCCTCAAACCTCCCAATGCTATTCTCCTGGAGGGTACGGTTCTTGTCCAACAACATGCTGATTTGGATCTATGGCATCTACCACTGGGAATACAGCCTCATTTACAGAACTAATTACAGGTAAAGTACCCTCTCTAGACTTGACTATGATTTTCAGTCTCTCAAAAAGGCCTTCTTCTCTTACCTTTTTAAAGCAACTCTCTGTCCTCAGAAGATAGATCACTATAGTTTCCTACTGTCAATTCTCAGATATATCTCTATGCTCAATATTCTCATATAAGACTAGAAAAATTTGCTGAGTTTTCTCACTCTCCTTAACATTACTAGCCTCAATGTTATATTTTTGAAAGCCATGTACATTTCTGCAGAGTATCCCTAATATGGCCTTTTCCTTAAGGTCTAGTTCTAGGAGACCTCTATTCTTTTCTTATGGTAAATTCAGGGTGATAGGACTCAAATCTTGTAACCCCCATCTTTTTAAAAAAAAATATCACATCATTGTACATGAATAATCTATATCGGATTGCTTGCTGTCTTGGGGAGGTGGGAGAAGAGGGAGAGAGGAAGAAAAAAAATTGGAACTCAAAATCTTATAAAAGTGAATGTTGAAAAAAATACTATTAAGTGGGGAAAAATAAAGTGACTAGACAAAAAAGATATTATAATATTAAATTTAAAATCTTAAATATTTGAGTTTTTTAGATATGCATGTGAACAATACTCAAACTTTAATGTAAACAATAAATTCCCACTATTATAGCAAGCAGCACTCTGGGATCAATATACTGTGCATAGCAAAATTTCAATGCAACACTTTAAACTCAAAACAACAAACACAGCCTTAACAACTTTTCCATGCATCAACATATATTATACAATGATGAGTATAGAAGGCATTCAATATATATAATATATATGCATGTATAAGCACAGGACACATAGGTATACAAAGTATGTTGCATTACAATATTATCATACTAACATAAAATAGAATATAAAGCCAAAATAGTCTGAATAACCTATTTAAACACCCAGGAAATAAAAGGCATATTGAAAACAAATAAAGCCATCCTGAAATATTACCTGGGAAATAATTCCTGGAGTTATGGTACCAACATGAAATCCATGCTCTCTCCCCACAAAAAAACTATCAAAATTATAAGTAGTTGAAAAGAAAATTGAGAGACAATTGCAACCATTTGACTAGTGAGAAGGTTGCCCATATGGAGAAGAAACAAGGAGAAACATTTAACAAACAGAGCCAACAGTCACAAGAACACCTATGGTTATTGCATAGCCAAACAATGAAAAAAAATCACTTCAATATTCCATATTCAGTAAAACAAAAGAAAATAAAACAAAGCTGAGGATAAACAACTTTCCTGTTGGAAAAATAAATAATGGTCAATCCTCCCAAAAATTACCATTAAAAAATACTCCTAACATGCAAAAAGAGGAATCCTAAAGCAAAAGGGACTGAGTTTTAAAATATGAAAGCAGAAAAGTTAGAAGCTAGCTGCCTAGAACAATGTCACCTCTTAAGACTGAAACCTGAAATGCAAAATTGAATTCAGGGCCATTTGATTTGAAGTCGCTGTGGAAGCACCAGCTTTCAGAGAAAGGCTATTGGTAAAGCATGAACCAGACTTCAGAATCACCATAAAATTGTGATGTTTTATTTTTCCCCAAGCTGGAAATAGTGAAAAATTATTCCTGTGAACAAGCTCCCACATGTAACAAGGACCAGATTTTCTAAATAATGGGAATGTTTTTAGAGGTCCCACATGTAGTATATGTATGTCAATTAGATAGATCAATTTGATTGATTAATCTACAAATATTTCTAGAGATGGATGTCCCACTCTGCCGTTCTGAAGAGATTTGATTTCCATATTTGTGGTATTGAGAAGACCACCATGATTGGTCCATCATCCCATCTCCGTCCCCAAATCTCTCTGACATCCAGCAATCATATCTCCCGATCTGGGGAAAGCATCACAAGAACATTCCTCAGAGGAGCACCTAGCCCACCTTGGCGGGATATTAGAGGCCAGATCTGAACCTCAGTTTGCTGACTCCCTAGTCCATGCTCCTATCACCTAACCACATTGCCCCTCCTTCAGGTCCTCACTTTGCTACATCCTAGCACAGTAGTAAGGCAACTTTCAAAGATTTGGGGTTATAATGAGTAAAATGCTAGATTTGGAGTCAGAAAGACCTGGGTTCAAATCCCACCTCATATACTTACTAGCTGTGTGATTCACAAGGCACTTACCCTCTGCTTGCATCAGTTTCTTCATCTGTAAAATGAGAATAACCGTTATACTTACCTCCCAGGATTGTTGTGAAGATCCAATGAAATAAAAGGTGCAGTGCTTTGTGAATCTTAAAACACTCTATAAGTGCTAAATAGTCTTCTTCTTGTAGTTTTTACTTCTGCCACCTGTAGCAATCTCCACCAAGCCATTATTTTCTCTAGGACTCAATGGCTCCTCTTTAAAATGAAGCAGTTAAATTACCTGACTTCTGGGGTCCCTTCCAGCACTAACTCTCTGCTCCAGTGGGACTCTGGTGTAGTAATTTACAGAAGAGGGAGGAAGAAAATAAAATTTCTTTTCCAAGGCAGCTGGGTGGCTTAGGCTAGGACCTGACTTTCAATCCTGCCTTGGACACTTGCTTATGTATATGATCTTTAACCTCTGCCTGCTTTCATTTCCTCTTCCATAAACTGGAAATGATAATAGCACTTACCTGGGGGAGTGGATGTGGGGGTCTTTGATGATAGAATGAGATAATATTTGGAAAGAGTTTACTGCAAACCTAAACACAGTATGGAAATATCACTTGGTGTTGTTGTTACCATTACTATTATTGTTTTCCTCTGCCCAAACGAAGAAGCATTATAATAGACCTTTTGGGGTACCTGGCCCAAGGGTAGAGGCAGATGGAACTGGGAAAAGCCTGTATCAGTGCTGCCTTAGGCCTCTCCTAGAGCTGACTCTCAATGGACAGACAATTGTAATGAAGGATTTTGCAAAGGCATGAAGACAAGAGAGCATGGAGCCTGGCTGAGGGACAAGGATGGCATGGTCTAGTTTGATAGGAACATAAAGGAGCTCCATAATAGAAGTATGAGGCAGGGCAGGCAGGGCTGAGGGGAATTAGGTGAGCAGGGCCTCTTCACTCTACAGCCTGGAAGCATTCACGGTGCTATGATCCTAACTGTCGACAGTGGAGAACACACTGAATTCTCAGCCACAGGACCTGGCTTTGAATCAGAAACTCGGGTTTACTGGATGTGCCATTTTGGATATCCCTTAGCCTTCCTTTCCTTCACCTGCAAAATGAGGGGATGGGTCCAAATGATCTCCAGGGTCACTTCCAGATGATTTTATGAACTACATATGCCGTTTACTCTGGCAGGACTGTTTAGTTTGCATTGGGAGAAGGAGAGGCTGGAGGGAGAGAGACAATGTCTGTAGTCCAGGTGAAAGAAAATGAGAGTTTAAGCTAGCATAGCAGTAGTGGGGACAATGAGGACACAGATGTGAGAGATATTGCAGAGGTAGAAACCACAGTTTTCAGTGCCTGGGTCACATTAGACAATAGATAATGATCAAATTGGACTGGATTAGTGAATGCTTTTGGAGAGAGAGGAAGGAGTGAGAGATGATTTGGGGTCTCAGTCTGGGTGACTGGAGACACTGGTGATACCATTTAAGAGAAAGAAATGCCTTCGAGTGAAAGATTGGATTATTGAATGTAAGGTATCATGTGACCTCTAGATTGAGATATCCAATAGACAGCTAGAAATTTGGGTCTGGAGCTTGGGAGAGAGATCAGGGAGGAGATACGTGATTTATAATGAATAGTGTCACATTGGAGAGGTATCCCAGACATTAACCAAGAACTGAATAAAATACACAAAGATAAAATATATAAAGAGGAAAGAAGAGGGACCAGATCAGAGCCCTGGAGAATTCTAGTTGCTTAAGGATCGCACCCACACCCTGGCTGGTTATTTAAAGCTAGATTCACATCGCATAAATTGCTGATGTACAATTGTCAAACAACCCATTTTTATGGAGTACATGCAGTTTGCAGGAGAGTGTGGAGGTGAATGGTTAGGTAAGGTTCTAAGAAGGTTGTAGTGGCTTGGCAGTGTGGCCTAGACTGCCTTTCATTTCTCTCTGTATCTGTTTTGTGTGGCTCCTGGAGAACATTGTGCTTAGCTCAATGCCTGACAAATAGTAGTCTCTTAATAAATGTGTATTGACCAACTGACTTCATGACTGAACTCAAGCCCCCAACATCAATCAATCAATCAGTCAATCACCAAACATTTATTAAGCACCTACCATGTTGAAGGAACTGTACTAGCTGCTGTCGATAGAAAGACAAAAATAAAACAATCTTAGAGAATTTATATTCTATTGGGAAAGAGATGTGCATATCCACACATTTACAACAGGAAAGTTTGCCGTCTGGTAGACATTATATATGATTTAAAGACCTTACTCTTCTAATATTGGATGTGGAATTGAATGAGTTAGGTTTGAAACTCGGTTCTGCTGCTTACCATTTGTGTGAACTGGTGTAAGTCATTCATACCTTTCTAGACTTGTGTCTTCACATCCAGAAAATGAGATATTGGAATTGATCTTAAATCCTATGGTGATCAATAATGAGGATTTGTGAAAAATGAGAGGATGGGAATTGAACCAGAGATTGGAGGAGAATCAAAAAGCCATGGAACCATTGCTTTGGTGAAAGGGTAAGGGAGTCGGTGAGACCTAGCAACAAAGGCTAGTTAGCAGCCATGAGGGAGGGCCTAGCTAGAAGTTGTGGGATGACTCCAGATCTGCACTGGTAGTGAGAATTTCCTCTCTCAGAGTTCCCTGCATTGATATAATCATAGGTCCAGACAAAAAAATAAATAAATAAAAAAGGAAGGATGGATAAAAATATTTATCACCTGAGGTCCTCCTGACATGGTTAGATGGTATGAGTTTGTAGTAGGGTTGATCAGTCAGACTTCTTATAGCAAAGAGAGGAAGAAGGGAGAAAAAGGGTAGTGGGATTTTCCTTTCCTTGGGGATTGTTGGGGCATATATTGAAATAACAAGCAGTTAAGAGTATCTAAGGTCAACTGAGTAACTTTGCGTTCCTGACTTGGTAAAGAGTCAAATGAATCTGGAAATTTCTCTGAGGACCTGTAGCTACCAAAAAAAAAAAAGAGAGCCCAGGTTTAATAGGAGTGAAAGTGAGGGAAAGGGAAGGACAAAAGATTGTGGTCCAAGAGGGGCATTTCAGGGGTAGAATCATAGATTTAGAGATAGAATGGTCTTTATAAGGCATCAGGTTAAAACCCCTCCTTTGTTTTTTTGTCCATATGATGAAACTGAAGCCTAGGGACGAGTGACTTATCAGAAGATCATAGAGTAGGAAAGAATCTTAGAGTATGAAATAACCAACTCCCTCATTTTTACAAGTGAAGAAACAGGCCTAGGGAGGTGGAATACTCCCCCAAGGCCACATGGGTAGCTAGCATCAGAGATGGGGTTTGAATTCCTATCCTCTGACTCTTTCCACTGTATCCCAAGAAATGGATAGGCCTGGGTTGTAGACGTGCTTAGGGGAGACTGAAATGAAAGGAGATGAAAGGTCATTGAAATGGAGGCCCTCAATGAGCCAAGGATTGGAAGTGCCATCAAGTAGGACGTAAAAGCCATAGGGGATAGTGGGAGCCAATAGAGTGAGGAAGGACAAGGGGCCAGGTACCAAGGTCCTTAAGGAAAGCAGGAGGGATGCTGATAGGTAACAGTGAATGTCACAGATGAGGAGAGGACATAATAAATGGATGATTTGGACTTTAAAGGAGGAGAATCTGTTGAGAGAAGGTGGGGAAAATAGTGATCAAAGCTACAGTGAGAGGCACACTACATACCAAGACTTCCTTCTTGGCCAAAGAGATGGGGAGAATAAGAGACAGAGGGATCTCCATTGGACAGGGTTCAAGGGAAGTGGTGTCATTAGAACAAGACAAGATTTGGAGGCAGCTAAGTAATGTAGATAATATAGCACCAGCCCTGGAGTCAGGAGGACCTGAGTTCAAGTCCAGCCTCAGACACTTGACACTTACTAGCTATGTGACCCTGGGCAAGTCATTTAACCCCAATTGCCTCACCAAAAAAAAAAACCAAAAACCCACCAGATTTCAGTTAAGGTGAGGCTGTAGAAAAGGAGCATTCTTAGAAGAGAGAACCAATGGAGGTAAGTTTGCTACCAGAACATCACAGAATCACACAGAAGCCATTTAGTCCAGTCTTCTCATTTTTTCAGATGAGGAAAATGAGGCAAATGACTAACCTAATGTCTTACAGGTATCAAATAGAAGAGTTCACAAAAGAACTGAAGGAACCAGCACAAGAATGACTAGGAGTAGAGGGCATTTTCTTTCTCTCTTTGCAATCAGGGTTAAGTGACTTGCCCAGGGTCACACAGCTAATAAGTGTCTGAGGCTGGGTTTGAACTCAGGGCTGGTGACTATCCACTCTACCACCTAGCTGCCTTGTAGAGAACATGGGAAGAGATCAAAGACTGAAGAGGTTTGCCCTTAGGGTGCAATGGGAATAATGGAGGCAAAATATCAGATCATTTTGAAGGACATGTTAGCAAAAGGCATGTGGTAGAGAGGCCAGTGCACTTGACTGTGTGATATGTAGGGGAAAGAATGATAGATTTGGAATCAAAGAACCTGGATTCAAATCCTAACTCTGAAGAAAGGATAGGAATACACTAGTGAGGAAAGGAAAAAGAAGGAAGATGGAATTTCCTATTTATCATAGTTGTGATGAGTGAGAAGAAGATACAAACATGAAGGAAGTTGGAGGGGGTGAAGAAGTGAGCATCAAATGTACCTCAGTCTTATCTGAAGTGAACAAAGGAGGTGTAAGCACATAGATGGCTTGGTACAGAAACAGATCAAACTACTCAACAGGGAAGCAGGCTGGGATGGGAGAGGGGTGGTGTTTGCCTTAAGAGGGCTGGGGAGAACAGTCACAGGCAAAATAAACTTCCTGATCTGGGGGGGGGGGGGAACTAAAACAAATCCTAACTCTTGTCAATTCCTGAGACTTTGAATTATTTAACCACGTTAAGCCTTGGTTTTTCTCATCAATAAAATGAGGAAGATGGACTAGGTGGCCTCTAATGTTTGATCCTAAGAAGAAGGGTCTTTATTTGAGATACTTCAGGCATATGAATAGAGTTTCCCATAAACCTGGTTTTATTTTGCTTTAATTGTTGTAAATCCTTTTACATTACAAATGCTGAATCACCAAGCTGGGCCTGAAGGAAATGGTCCCTTTGTAAGATCAATTAACCTCAGCTCCATTTCCGTTTCCTTCAGCCCAGTTTTTCTCCCTCACCTCAGTCTGGTTAAGTTAGAAGGCTTCCTCATTAGGGAAAGGTCAGGAGTCAGTTTCCAAGAATCAGCATCTTTTGAGAAAGCAGATGTTTTGAGGGACCTTTATTTAAGTAGAAAGATCAGCGTTCACATCTAAGATTAGCCAAATCACAACAGTGTGATCTGAGTCATGTGATGATTTCTGCATTCCTCTTTTTTAACTGTAAAGTTTAGGCAGGTCTCACTTTACAGGGATATTGTGAAGATTAATGAGATGTCATTTATTAAACTCTGAAGTAAATTAACATAAATCACATGGTAGGAATTTTTTTCAGAGGGGTAGGGGAAGAGCCCAGTGGGGTCTTTAGGTTAAACTGGTTCAAATTACTAATGGTCTATTTAAAGAGTTTTATACAGCAAGATGCTGGCCTGACTGGAAAGGCCTCATTTTTTTTTTCTGGGGTTTCCTTAAAATCTGCTGGCCTTGCACTTCTACGAGCTGAAAGGGTTTTCTATAAAGCAGTGAGATATTGATCAGTATTCAAAGTTGGACTTATCTCCTTTAGAAAATAATGTCCCACTCCATGTTGGCTCAGAATATAAGAATCTACAAGAAAAAAATATTTTAACTGTGGGTTTTACTTGCATCTACTTAAGAATCTAACCACAGGTTAAAACATTTTAACCCTCCCTCTCCTGCCAGGTGGAAGGCAAGGAGGGAAAGAGAAGAAGGGAATAAAAAAAAGTACCAAAGAACACTTTTCCTTCATCATTTTATAATATTGCGAATTTTTTAAATGATGGTTTCTTGATAATTTTCTTAAACATCACTTTCACTTTTTTACGAAACACAGAACTCTTCATTATAACAAAGAATTACAATTAAGCAAAGGAAATCCACACACGGACATTTGACAAAGTGTGCCTCATTTCACACCCATAGTTTGCCACCTCTCTGCTGAGAGATGTGTAATTCTTTCAAGTCTCTGTTGGGCATTGTCATAATTGGAGTTCTGATACCTTTTAAAGTTGTGTTCCTTTACATTATTGTGGCCATTGTGAAACATAGACCAATGCTCCTATATTCCAATAAACCCAAAATTATGTCAACTGGGCGTTTTCTACAATGGTGGAGACTGGAATCCATCTACGCCTACCTCTCCCTGTTAAATTATTATTGTCAGTTGTTTTTAAGATCATTGCTCCAAATTTATTACTCAACTAATATTTCACTCTTGTGCTCCTTTGATTTCTCACTGTGAGGTGAAGGTGACCCTGGGTTCTAGAAGGCCATGCCAGCACAGCATAAGCAGCAATAGAGTCTAGTACCCTGAACAATATAGCTTCAATGATACGCTCCCTGAGGACCAACCTAGCTAGATTCAGAAAGCCATTACCACCTTTGCTATGGGGAAATGTTTCAATCAAAGCAACTTTGGAGGACAATCTATGGGACTGAGTCAGAGAGGGGCTGCCAGGCATGACCATGGATACCAAGGAAACCACAGACTCATATAACACTGAAGTAATTCTTTTTTTTTTGTTTTTTGGAGGGCAATTGGGGTTAAGTAACTTGCCCAAGTTTTCACGGCTAGTTTTTTTGTGTGGGTGTTAAGTGTCTGAGGTCGGAACCGAACTCCGGTCCTCCTGACTCCAGGGCCGACACTCTACTCACTGCGCCACCTAGCCGTCCCTGAAGTAATTCTTGACGTTCTTATTGAATTTCACTCTCCTCTTCCTAGAGGAAAATGTGAAATAACTAATTACCAGGGATGACTCAACATGTAATTCAACCAAGGAGGGATGCCTTGGGTCTAATGAACATTGAAATAGTGAATGCTAGGGTCCAGATCCAGTCCCAAGCTCCCTTTCCCTAACTGCTGTGAACTTTTTGGTTATACCATTCCCAATCAAAACTTACCTACCCTAAAGCTTATTCTCTTTACCCAAAATGGAAATTAGTCCATGCTGAATTTGTTCATTTGTTCATTAGAAGGGATAAATCCTACTGTTCTTGCACACCTGGAGAAGACCTTTTGTAAATAAGGCTTTGTATCTCTACTATGACTGTAGGACAGAAAGGGGTGGAGGCAGTGTTTGTGGCTCTAGCTCCTTTCCAAAGACAGGAGGCCACTGGTGGGCTTACCTCTCCTAGAACACCTGCATCTCTGGAATAGTCAACAAAGAGAGTGACAGTCCCTCAACAGAGAGGAGTGTGATGCTCTGGTCTTACATTGCTCACCCTGGATTCCCACTGTCTGTTACCAGCACTTGGCAGAAGATACGCTTCTGCTAGTCAGCTAGGGACTTAGCCATGAGCAACCCCTAATGGAGATATGCCCAAATCTGTTTGCCCTTAAGCCCCCAACTTTTAAATCCAGGTGTCTTCAAGGGACCTCAGGCCAACTTCATGTTCATTTCAGTGACCTCAGAAATGCTCTGGGGCTTCAGCCTCCCAC
The DNA here is from genome assembly GCF_028583685.1 of Petaurus breviceps papuanus. Taxonomy (NCBI): domain Eukaryota; kingdom Metazoa; phylum Chordata; class Mammalia; order Diprotodontia; family Petauridae; genus Petaurus; species Petaurus breviceps. The sequence goes on along the minus strand of NW_027185759.1, from coordinate 38,163,254 downwards.
AGGCCTCCTTCCTATTCCAACCTAGCCTTTATTGTGCAACTGTTTTTGTACATTTGAGTTGTGACTCTCCAGGAGTCTCTCTCAAGGTCTCTATGTTCCTCAGTGAGGACTGGATCTAACCATGTCATGTCTTACTCATTGAATCCTTGCCTTGGGTAGGCTCCCTCCAGACTGTAGGGTTTTCTTCTTGGGATCTGAAGTAGAAACTGATCTGTCCCATGAGCTATTCCTAGACAAAATGGTCTTTGGTCCCTGCTGCTTTGCTTATCATTTGAAATTATTGTTCTGGATGCCACACTTTAAGAAGGATATTAACAAGCTACATTGTCCAGAGGAGGACAACCAGAAAGCTGAGGTGCATCTGGTCATGCTGTACGCACAACTGGCTGAAGGAGCTGGGGTATTTAATGTGGAGAAGAAAAGACTTACCAGAGGGGACCTGGTCATTGCCTTTAGGTATCTGAAGGGCCATCACATGGGAGAGGGATCAGGCCTGGAGCTGAACCAGGAGCAATGGGTGAAACTTGCAAAAAGGAAAATTTTAGGCTCAATGTCAGGAAGTATTTTGTGACAATTCAAGATGTGGACAACTAGAATGGGCCTCCTGAGGAGCTGGTAGATGCCCCTTCCCTGGAGGTCTTGAATGTCAGCTATATTAGAGTGTCAATTCTTGATCAGTTACGGGTGGGACTCAGTGACCTCTGAGGTCCCTTCCTTCCAACTCGGAGTCTGCAATTCTGCACTCATCATGAAGTACAATGATGCCTACAATGACAATGGGTGTTATTAAATGAGCCTCACATGAACTTGGTTTTATCTGGCTAGCACACTGAACTCACCAAGTCTTCAGAGTTTGGAGCTCAAGTTCATGTCAATGGCCTTTTTATTTTTAAGTCAGAAGCAATAATGGGGCAAAGTCTATAGGGGGAAAGAAGGGGATACCCATTTGTGTAGAGTCTACTATGTGCCAGGGACTTGTACTGTGTGCCTTACAAACATTATCTTATTTAATCTGCACAACAGCCCTTCAAGTTAAGTACTATTATTATCCCATATTGTTAATATGAGATTAATAATTATTAGCAATAATTAATATAATATTATTTAATAATATTTTATCTTCCAGTTGAGGTAGCTGTGGCAAATAGAGGTTAAGTGACTTGCCCAGGGTCATACTACAGTGAGTATCTGAGATCACATTTGAACTCAGGTCTTTCTGACTCTAGAACAGGTGTTCTAAGCACTGTGACACCTGCTGCCTCTGGAAGGTACATACATATCATTTTGATTTCAAGCTGAAATTTAGATTTTGAGCTAAAAGGATCTTAGGGACATCTCAAGGCATGTGGAGAGTATAAGGAACTTGGAATCAGTGAGGCCTGAGTTCAAGTTCTGCCTCAGATACACATAAACTGTGTGACCCTGGGCAAGTCACTTATTCTTTCTCAGCTTTAGTTTCCTTATCTGTAAAATGGGGATAATCAGAGTACTTTCCTCCCAGGATTATTGTGAGGATCGAATTAAATTGTATATAGCTATGTATAGTTATACATACATGTATATAGTTGCATGTGTGTATAATTATACATACATGTGTGTATTAGATATATGTATATATAACATGTATGTTATATTTAACTATGTATATGTAGGTAGGTGTATTCACATTTATACCTAATAACCCAATAAACATTTATTAAATTCCTATGATGTTCCAGGCATTGTGCTAATAAGCACTAGAGATACAATTAACAAAAAGAAAGACAGTTCCTGCCCTCGAGGAGTTTGTTACCTAATGGGGGAGGGGGAACAACACACAAAAGGAGCCAGGGAAGCAGGGAAGGGGGAAGCCCAGAACAGGCTCAAGGGCATCTTGTTCTGTAGAGTAGCAACCAGGCAGGGCAGCAGATACAGTCGAGTGAGCCAAAAGTCCAGGTTCCTGTCCTCTCCAAGGAAAGCATTTTGGTCCTCTACTTTCCAGACCTCCAATCAGAGGGGAGAGGAGGCTGAGGTACCGTGTTTCCCCGATAATAAGACACTGTCTTATTAAATTTTTCGGAAAGAAAAACACCAGAGGGCTTATTTTCAGGGGAGGGCTTATGTTGTCCTGCCTCAGCTCTCCTCCGAAGCACTGCTCTCAATGGCGACAGCAAGCAAATCACTGGGGAAGAACAGGATGACGCGCTCACTGCTGCAGCTCTGATTGGATGCAGCTCGGAGCGAGGCAGGCGTGGGGGGGGGGGGAACGGTGCATACAGAGGGTACCGTAATGTAGCGTGTAGCGCAGGGGATCACCTTCACTACAGTAGCAATCTCAATAGGGCTTATTTTCGGGGGAGGGCTTATTTTAGAGGAATCTTACACAGTAAGGGGAGGGCTTATTTTCGGGATAGGTCTTATTATCGGGGAAACACGGTAGATGGAGTCAGTCAAGGCTTGATTTAGCAGCATGGTGATGAGATTAGAGGTAATAGCTTAATCTGGGAGGGGCAGCTTGTTCTGTGGAGTTGAAACCAGTTGCCTTGGCCTTGGCCTAAGTCTCCTTCCATGTACCCCTGTCCCCAATCTCCTCCTTCGATCAGAGGTTATGAGCTTGTAAGAACTGAATGATGTTGGACTTCCCTTTTTCCCATTGGTGCCCTAGTGGCATCTCTGGATCAGCGTTTGCATTTCAATTTGTACTGTGACCCAAAGACAGACTGTATATAGATTCACAGCTCCCCAAGAACCAACAAAGGCGATAGATCATGCCTAAAAAGGGGGCCTTCTTGAACACCTACAATGGGAGAAAGGGGCTTCCAGTAATCATGAGCTGTGAGTTGTCCTGTTACCATATGTACTCTCTAAGCTGGAGCCCACTTTCCTCCGGACTCTATGTGTGCTTGTGGAAGAGTATGTTGTGCATCTGGGGGGAGATGTTCTTCATCGCCTTATAAAACACTCATTCCTAAAAGTTCCTTAAGGCTGGCTGACGGAAGTGATTCTCAACTGAAAATCTTGGGAAGAATACTCTGGGGACTCAATCCAATGGCAGTAGAGTCACTGTAACTTCTCCGAGATATCCTGAGAACCTTGAGGGGGAGATTCAGCTTTGTTCCACGATCTAAGACTCATTTGTGAGAGTGAACATTGTAATAAGGATCCTCACAGTTTTTATTGTGCCACACCAACTTTCTGCCTTTGGGCATTTTTCAGCTTTTCTCACTCAAGTAACCCAAAAAAGATTCTTGATTCATTTCTCCAGGCTGTTACCCACTCAAAATCCATGGTTTTCCCAAATCTCATAACAAAGAAAGGCAAGAGTCTTTATGTAGTAAATATTTCCCTGTGTACTGATATACTTTAAGATATGTCATCTCCATGATGGCATTATAGCTAAAAGTAGAGTCTGCCTGCATGAAAGAGTCCATTTTAGAGTATATCGGGCTGCTTCTGGAGTCAGTGATTACTTTCCTCTCACTGAAGGTTTTTAAGCAAAGACTGGATGGATGGCCACATGTATTGTAGAGGGTATTCTCTGTTAGGTATTGGTTGGACAAGATGGCCTATAAGATTCCTTATAACTAAAATTCTGTGGCCCTGAAAGGCAGTGGAGCCCAGTGGAAAAATGTTGGATTCCTGTCCCAACTTCAACAGTTTCTACATCATTCAGCAAGCATTTTTTAAGTACCTACTATGTGCCAGGTGAATGCTAAGTACTGAGAATACCATGTCAAAATGAAATGGACCTGCCCTGGGTGGAAACAATATGTAACCAGTTAATACAAAAATATATACAAAGTACATGGGGGAGGGGAGGTGCAGAGTGCACTAATAACTCAGGTGGCTGAGGAAAAGTGGAGAATCAGTAGCATGATTTTGGGTAATCACCTCTCTAGGCCTCAGTTTCCCCTTTAAAATGAGGACACTAGACTGGAGTAGCTTCTGCCTTAAAATCATGACAAGCCTAACATACAAGAGGAAGATTTAGTAGGGACATGCACTGACCAGTAAACAGAGAGAGGGTTCTCCCTTTGAGTCATCACACTACTGGGGGCTAGGATTTACATTCTTACTGCATCTGAAAGAGATGTGACCTGCATTTTCTGCAATTTGCACACGCATTGATATGCCCAAATCAAATGGTTGCATGTTTCTTTTGAGATTTAAGTAAAGTTCATTATAGCAGTGAAATCAAGTCACAGAGGTATGGAAAACTGTGGCAAAGTGCATTTCAAGGAAGCAGGGTTACAACCTGAATGCTAAGCATGGAGGGACAAAAAGGAGCTCATGCACTGAGATCTTAAGATGTGTGACTGAGGTCATCACCACCTCTGGATGTCAAAAGGAGAGAGCTGGAAAACCATAAAGAATTGCACTAGTTAAGTCAGAAAGAAACACGCACATTGAAAAAGATAAAAACAAGAGGCCTATGATTATTTTTTTAAAATAAAGGCATTACATTTATTGTATTCCTGCATTAGTAGTAGGCATAAAAAGAATTATATGATTGACAATCTACCAGCAGGTGGGAAATGACAGAATCCTAGATCTGGAGTCAGCAGGTCTGGGTTCAGTCCTGATGTTTTCTACTGGGAGACCTTGGGTAAATCATTTTTAACATTCTTAGACCTGATTCAGGTTAGTCCAGTAAAACTCTCACTGACCACCTAACATTTAGTAAGAGGAAGTTTATTTAACCATAGAATGGAGATTTTCAGCAAGGCCATGTCCATTTATTTGGGGGAAGCTTCCCTGCCTCCTAGTCAGTCAGGGAGTGTGGTATACTTGGACAGCACAGTGGGTGAAGCTGGAGGAGCCCCTGGCTCTTCTTCACTTGCTGGGCTTTTTAACTAAGAAACCAGGAAGTTCTGCCAATGATTGCAGGCTGGCCGGGGTGGTGGTGTGAACTCATTCAAGCTCACAAGAGCTAAATTGTTAAATTTTCAGTAAGGGCAGTTATACTTCAGAAATTGGCAAACACTAAAAATCAGGGTCTGATTTATTGTCCTGTTGACTGTCCAGATTTAAGTGATAGGAAAAAGTCTTAATAACACAGGTTAAAAAGTGTGTCATGTGCACATCCACCACCCCCACCCCCAGCCAGTTGTTAAACATTAACTTTCACAGTTCTGATTCTAGTCCTTAGAATCCTGCCTGATCAAGTCTACAGGGTACTTTTATTGTCTTTTAGAGGAAAAAAAACCCAACCCAGCCTTGTTTGCAGGGCAGGTGGGGTGATGTGGCTTCTATTGGCTTCAGTTTCCTCATCTCTAATATAAGGGCATTGTATTGTAACAGATGCCCTTTGAGGTCCCTTCTGGCTCTGAATGTGAAGAGATTCAAGCATTATTAGGAAATGTAGCACAGTCGAGAGCATCCTGAACTTGGAGGAAGAGGACCTGGGGATCAGTCCTAGTCTACCACTTACCTGTGTTACACTGGTCAAGTCATTTAAGTACCCTCAATTGGTAAAATAAGGGGGCAGTGTGTCAGACTAAGAGAGGGAATGTGGTATAGTGGGGAGAGTACTGGACCTGAAGTCAGGAAGACCTCAGTTCAAATCATACCTCAGACACTTACTAGCTGTGTGACCCTGGGCAATTCACTTAGCCTCTTGGTGCCTCAGTTTCCTCATCTGTAAAATGAAGGGATTTGACTGGGACTCCAACATCTCTTTAAATTCTAAGCATATGATTCCATGAAATGTTCATTTCATATACCCAAGTTTGCTTTAATACATTGCTGGGGGGGGGGGGAGGAGAAACCACAGATAAGTTTTAAATACATAATCTTGAGGACTTAAAAAAAAAAAAAACCTCCCTATGCAATGAGATCCTCTTAGCCTGAGTTAATCCAGTCCTCTTTCACCTTAAAACTATTTCACTGGGGATCAAAGCTACAGAGGTGTTCGACATCTCATCATACCACACCCTTTGGGTGTGATAGTGCTAAAATAAAACAAGTTAGGATTTGTTTAGTCATTTTACAACATATATGTAACTTCTGGTAACAGTTACTGGGATGAGGTTTCTCTTTGTTGGGTAATTAACCAGATCAGTCTCTTTCTTAATCTTGTGGGCACCAGTCTTTGGAAGGCTTCATTTAAAAGTTACAAAGTAGCTTCTTCCTGCTAGAAACACATGGACATTATATTCAGGGCAGAGGGAGGTTTTCACTTAAGGAGCCAGCCCTGAAAATGAGCAGAATAGAGGTGCTCCTTTGTCCTTAACTCACCCCACGGTGCCTAATTATTGCTTGAATTTCAATATAGTTTGTGAATTCTCACACCGGATATGTTGCAACTTGAGAGGGTGAAGTAACAATTGCCTATGACCTGCCTGTGGTATTTCTATGCAGGGTTCACATTAAAGGCCTCTTGTCCCCACGGATGAGCAGACTGATAATAGAAATTAAACCTAAGCCCTAACTGCGGTCTCTTTATGTCACTGATGGCTGTAGACATAAAGCAGAATAGTTGCCATTTGGGGGAACTTTCATTATTACAAAGAGTTTCCCTTCCCCCACTCCAGTACAGCAGACTTTATCCAGAGAGAGGGTAGGTGGGGCAGGGTGTATGCAATTTACTTAGAGATTCTTTATTCCTGTGGCTCTCACTTTTTTCCTGGGGAAGGGTGATGAGCTCCATCTATTCATTTTCCCTAAGACTTAAGGTTTTTGTTTTGTTTTTGAGATGAGGGAAGATGGGAAGCCCCTGAGATGTTTACTGATAACAGTGGAAAGAAAATGCACTAGCTTTGAACTTAGAGGACCTGGCTTCCAATTCTATCTCCAATGCTTATTACCTGAGCTACCTTGGGGAAGCTCCTTTAACCTCCCTGGGCTTCAATTTCCCCCCCTATAAAGCTGGAGTCTGTGCGGGAAACCACATGGCCTCTGGGGTCCCTTCAAACTTTAAATCTCTGATCTACAAACTGACAAAACTGTGGAAGAAGCACTGCTTTGCTTCATGCAAAGGAGAGGGCTGTGGGTGGGTAGGGAGATACAGGGAGGCAACCAGGCTCTGCACCTGCTAATAAGGCCTCAGGTGCCTGCCTCCAAGCTGGTATGTTGTGCTTCATAGAGCCTCCAGCAGCATAGCTTAGCGACCATCTCCTACAGGAAGCCGCCGGGATTATGTCTCCTCCTATTTTCCCCTCCCTCCCTACGAACTTTATCCTCCTTCCTCTCTCTTTCTGTCTCTGTCTCTCCCCTTAGGATCATAGATTTAGGGCTGAAAGAGACACTGGAAGTCATCTAATTCAAGCTCCTTATTGCAGAGAGGAAGAAACTGAGGCTCCGGGAAGTTATGACTTAACCAAGGTCACAAAGGTGAGGGACAAAGCTTCCGAGCCCCCACCAGTGTCCACTGACTGGGCCTCTGCTCTCAACTGTGTAATGCTGCTTCCCACAGAGTGGTGCATTCATTCCTCCCAGGAAAAAGCACAAGTTCTTCCAGGACAGGTAAAGGTTCATTTCTATCTTTGCATCCCCACTTAACTTCTAGTTAGCTCGTAGTAACAACAGAATAATAATGCCATTTACATGGCATTTTATGGCTTGCAAAGTGCTTTACAAATACTGTCTCATTTGATCCAACACCCCGGGGAGGTAGTTGCTATTATCCTTATTTTGCAGATGAGGAAATTGAGTCAGAGGTTAAGTGACTTGCTCAGGGTCACATGGCCAGCAAGCATCAGAGCCTGTTTTTGAATTCACATCTCCCAGGCTCTAGGTCCACCTTAAGTGATCAATAAATACTTGTTATATTGTGATCAATAAACACTTGCCAATTTGAATTGAATCTTGATCTACTTTAGAATCTCTGGTTTAAAAGAACAGCTTCTATTACAGAAAATAGCACGCTCCAAGAAAAGAAGACTCAGAGAAATTATTTCTGTACATGAGATGGTCTGAAACCCCAACATATGTGAATCTGTTTCATGAGGTTTTGTGAGGTCCTGGGATCACAGAACACAGAAAAGCAGAGCTGAACAGACTTGAGAGATCACCCTCTCCAACCCCCTCATCTGGAAGATCAGGGAACTGAGGCCCAGAGAGGAAGTGAGTTGTGATAAAGAACTCCAAATGAGCTGAAGGAAACTTGCCGGCACTGGAAGTCTTGAAGCAAAGATTGGGTGATTATTCTGAAGGCAGGAGACGACCTTTGCTTCCTGCTAGGGACTAGACTAATTGGCACTGACATCTCTCCCAGATGCTGAAATTGTGACCATCCTACACAGGTGATCCCCTCTCCTCCTATACAAATTGTTAATGACTAACAATTAAAAATTAGAAAAATACCAGCTAGGTATTTTCCAGTCTTTCTGAAGCCAAGCCTAGTTCTCTATGATAGTAATTCTGTGATGTGATCTGGAGGTTTTGTGCACTTACAACACTCTTGACAGTCTCTGTGCTGTGGACATGGACTTAGAGATAACGTGTCATATCTAGTCTCTCTTTCATATAGTAAGGCATGGAAATGCTTTGAGGTGGTTTCCCCCCACCCCCTGCCCACTGGCTTTGGCCAGTTTCCAATTATGCTCCTTTTCTCAGTTCCTCTGGTGGCCAAGGCTTTGCACCTGCAAGTTAAATGGGCATAGACAGGGGTGCACTCTAAGGCCATACAAGAGAAACTAAGTGTACCCTAGGGACAGGCTGAACCCTCTGGCCTTAGCCTCACTAGCTAGGACTCTAACCAAAAAGCTTCCAGACCATGGGTAGATAGATAACTGGCAGATTTTTTTCAAGGTATTTAGTCAGTCTCTGAACACTTAACAATGATTTTAAATGAGTATTTTCTGATGTACTTCAGCTGCATTAAATTCATTGTGCATGAGCTGAAGAAAACTCTGTGCTACGAATTTTCATTTTGAAGAAAGTCCAACACACAAAACCTCTTGCTTAACAAGCATGTAGAAATGAACTACTTTGCTTAGAAGAAAGTAATTATTCAAAATAAAGCAAAATCTGTTACAAATTATATTTTCAAAACTAGATTGAAGGCTTATAATGCAGTCTCTCTATGCAACAAAAAGTTAGATTTTCCCCCTTTTCTATATGAAAGACTTCCCATCTTATTTTCTCTAAATGGTGACTATTTACCTCCTTCAATTCGATTTAATAAACATTTACTAACAGTCTGCCATGTACCAGGCACTGTCCGAAAAATTCATATACAGGGAGAGAAAAAGAAAACAGTCCTTAACTCTCATGGAGCTTAGGTTTTACTGGATAGAACCCACAACAAAACCCTGCCCCTCCCATTCCCCCCCCCCCCCCCCAAGTTTAACCACCCCAGCACATTATCAGTTTTCTAAGAAATATTTTATGACTTGTGCTGACGTGATATACACCAAACGTATAAGATGGAAAAACTCTGGTTTCTGCTGTTGCCGATGCATGTATTTGGTAAACATGTAGCAAATGATCTTATTTTTGCTAAATAATGAGAGATGATCGAACAAACCTTTAAAACAGACCCAGCCTAAGATAAATACGACCATATGCCTAATTTACAATACATTTGGGTAGAAACATTTCAATTACAACGTGGTGTTTAGTGTGTGTATACCCTCTTCGCTGTGTTTTTCTCTACTGATTTTTGGGGTCTGGATAGAAATTTAAAATTAATGGCTTATTACAGATGAAATGCTTTCCAGATAAGCTAACATACTGTATATACACAGACGTGTGTGTATTTACACAGTTTTGCAAACAAATACACATGCATAGGTTGGATATACATACAGGAGTATTTGGGTAGTATCTGACTAGGTCTCTTATGTAATCACATCATTTCTATGACCACACGAGTAGTTGATGTATGTAGATGGAGGGCAGTCTCACCATGAGGCTGTAATCACTGGGCAGTTGGGAGTCCAGTAGATTGTAGGATTCTTCATAAAAAGTTAAATGATGTCTGATGCTACTACTTGGTGTTTCTCCCCATCCCCACCCCTTCCCTTCTGCCTGGCAAACAACAGCTAAGCCCCGGAAATGAAAATGCACTGGGGGTGCTCGGATCTTTGAATGTGCCTCTGTTCTCTGTGTATTTTAGAAAAGAATGGGCATCCCAGTCCCCTTCCTCCCCCTGCCGCCCCTGCAGCTGGGGGAAACAGGCAAGAGGCCAGGCTCCCTGGGGAGAGTCCTCGCTCAGGCTTCCACCGCCTCCCTCTTCCTCCTCGGCCTGGCCTCCTCCCTCCACTCGCTCCTTCTCCCCAGCACTCTTCTAATCCCCTTCCCTCCCCCCTCCTCCCACCGCTTCCTATTCCCTCCCCCTCTCCTTCTCCAAGCTCTATCTCCCCAGTCCCTCCTTTTCCTCTCCCCTCCCCCTTCCCTCCTCCTCGATCGCCTCCCCTCCCACTCCCCAGTTCCTTCCCCCTCTCCTCCCCTTCTCCCTTCCCCGTCTCCACACCAGTTTCCCCTCCCTTCTCCTTTCCCTTCCCCCTCTCCCTCCTCTTCTTCCCCTCCCCTCCCAGCTCGTCTCCTCCCCTTTCCCCTCCCCACCCCCCCCGCT
>NW_027185759.1:38151930-38152656 GCF_028583685.1 Petaurus breviceps papuanus | reverse complement strand
CCCGCGCCTCCCCCGTCGCCCCTCCCCCTCCTTCTCCCCTCCCCCGTGCCCTCTCCCCTCCCCGCCCCGGGCGGGCGCTGGCTGCCTGCGCCGGCTGCGCTGCTCAGCGCTGCGCTCGGGTTTGTTTGGCTGTGCGGCAGGAGCCGCCGCCGCCGCCGCCGCCGCGGGCCTCGCGAGCTCATTTGCGCCTGGCTGGTCCGGCCCCCTCCCCCTCCCCCTCCCCCGGCCCGCTCCCCTCCCCCTCCGCGCTCGCTCCCCGCTCCCCGCGCCCCGCGCCCCGCTCCCCGGCGCGGAGACTCTGAGCCGTTGGCCGCCCGCTCCGAGCCGTAGGGCTCCAGCCTCCGTGCTCCGCTTCTGCTCGCGGCCCGGCGGCGGCGCGGCGGCCGCCCCTTCCCCCGGCCCGCCCGGCTCGCGCCCCCCGCCCCCCGCCCCCGCCGCCCCCGCGCGGAGCAGGGAGGCGGGCGCAGCTGGGAGGGCTCCTCGGCGGTGGCGGCGGCGGCGGCGGCAGAGTCGTCGCGCTGCCCGCCCGGAGCCCAGCCCGGAGCCGAGGCCGCTCCCGCCCGGGCTGCGCGGTCCGACGAGGCGCCTGAGGCCGGCCGGCCCGGGGCACTTGCTGGGCCTCCACTGCGGGCGGGAGGGGCGGCCGAGCCCCGGCCCAGCCCGGCCCAGCCCAGCTCCGGAGAGCGGCACCAGGTAAGGGGGAGCAGGGCCCAGGCCGGAGCGGGG
>NW_027185759.1:38110944-38151530 GCF_028583685.1 Petaurus breviceps papuanus | reverse complement strand
GGGGGGGGGGGGCTGGGCGTTCAGGGGAGGGGGCTGCGTGTTTACACGGGGGTGCCTGCGCCGGCCCCTGGTGGCGGGCGTGGGGGAGGGGCGCAAGTGTAACACATTTTTCAACTTGGCCCTTTGGGGAGAGGGTGTTTGGCGGGGTGCTATTATTATCCTCCTTATTATCGGTATTTAGCCTCCCCTCCCCCGCCCCCGCCCCAGCCCACGGCGGCAAGGTGATCCTGCTCCGTGGGTTTTAAATCCTCCCCACCCCCCATGCACCCTCCATCCTCGGTGCCTTTTCCCTCCTTTGGGGAAAGCTTTCCGGAAAAGAATTTGCAGCATATTGAATCTAGGAGCCATCATTAGGCAGCCTCCTTTAGAGCCTATTTTTAGCGAAGAAGGCGCCTTTTCGTGCATATTTATGATTATTAGCATTAATTTTTTGCAACCCACCAGCAGCAAGCGGAAAGACAATTTTTGCTGCTTAAAAGGGGGGAAGATTTTTTTCCCACCCCCTGAAGTGGCAGACCCTGGGTCTGTGTAAATTTCCCGGATGGTTTATGATAGTTTTCTGTCGTGTAAATTTTAGGAAACGAGGGATGTAATTGGAAGGATGAAAAATGTGCTTGGTGCCTGAACTCATGCTGGAGGGGGGGAGGGGAAAGCATACATACACAGTCCTCACTTTTCCACTGTGAGATTTGGGTTTCCTGTCTCTTCCTGGGAGCTATTTCATTGTAACTTAGTTGTTGTTTTAAAATTTATCTCCAGGAAGTATTCAGGAGAGGAGTGTTTTTGAAGTTGTTTTTAAAAGTGTATTTTTTGAGCAAAGTTGTTAGTTTACTGGTAAGTTTTGGCTAGAACGGTCACCGGTTTTTTTTTTTTTTTGACAGTGTAAAGGCCACGTTGTTAGTATAAAGTAGCTGCAGTTAGATGGAAACTACCCTATAGAGGTGTTTTTCCAGCCGAAGCAGACTTTTATTGATGTAGAATTAACCTGAGGATGTAGTATGAATGATTTCATAAATGCATTACCATATACTCATCACTTTTGGGGAAGTTATAATTTTGGAACATTAACCACTTTATATTTTCATCCAAGATAAACTTAATGCAGTGAGCATAAATGTATGTAGTAAGCTTTTGGGTAAAACTTTATGTGGGCTTGGTACTGTTTCTCACATTGGGCTTCCAAGTAATGTCATTCTCTTCTTAAACATGCTTTTGCAAGTTACAAATGAGAGATTCTAAGTCACACTTAAACGGTTGCAATATTTTTCATTGTTGTTAATTAAAAACTTGCTTTGTGCAGCCCTCTCGTGTAAAAATAGGTCTGTTATGTGACATTTTACTATCTGTATTAAATGCTTTGCTTTGGAAATTTTACTAATGGTCGTGTCCAGTTTCCTCGTTTTCCAAATAAGAATCCCTTTTGTTGATTTGCCACCTATACTGAATAAATAAAAATATAGCCTTTGTTGATGGCATAGGTAATTATTTGAGCCTGATTGGCTTAATTTTTTCCCCCCTTTGCTAAGTTGTAATTAAGTAATAACCTCTCTTCCCTTTCCTGGGGATTCCCTCTTGTGTGTGGATAATAAGGGGTCCTCATAATGTTTTCTTCAACATACCTAAACCAATTTGGAATTGTGGGGTGTTTTTTTTTATGCTTTTAGGCAGATGCTAGTGACTGTACTGATGTTCCCAGTGTGACTTCTTTTTTTGCTGTTGTTAAGTGAGACACGGTGCCTCTTTGGTGTATGTTATTAATTCCACATCACCTGAGACTGTGTTCTTGTTATCACAAGTTGTTAGTCAAGGGAGTTGGGACAGCTTTGTTTGTCTCCATGAAAACAGGGTTTATGAAGGGTTGTTCCATGGGAGCTTAATGGCAGGCCTCCCAGATTATCATTGACAACTCCTAGAAGTATTTAGCATTTGCTTCTTGGGGAGGGGAGGAGTGGCAGTGAGGATGGCAGAGGAGGAGTAGTAGAAAGAAAATTGGCTAACTGCTTAAGTGGTTGGAACCCGATGCTTCTTTATGAAAGTTTTTTCCCTTACAGACTTTCATTGCTTGTTTGAAATGTCTTACATTTTTAAAAAAACAGTTTGCTTTGATTATTCCGTACAGCAGATCAACAATTACCTGTACTAGTGAGAGATGTGAATTTCAGTTTATTGAAAAGATAAGGAAATCACCACCATTATTGCAATGGAATAATGATTTTTTTTAAACTTAAAATACATTGAAGATTAACCACGAAGTAACTAATGAAAAAAGAGGTATCGAATTTCCTATTTTAAATGGAAATAAAAATCAGTACCAATAAGAAAATGAATTGTATGTTAAGAAAGTTTTCCTTAATCTTAAAGATTCAGGTCAGTTCTGTATGTTAACAGTTATTTAGAAACACCCTAAACTTTTTTGTTAAAGAGCTCAATTACCACTAAGCTAACATTGCTTCCTACTTAGACCAGCGTTGGTGAAATGGATTGGTTCCTTTTTTAATAACTTTTTTTGTACACATCCAGAAATCTTTCCTATGTTTTAATATCTAAGTAAGATTGTTGATAATCGTACATGCATAACAAAAGGACCGATTTTTTTTACACTAAATAACTTACTTTCATGTACTCAGGGCATTTCAAACTAATACCCAGAAAGGAAAGAAGCAGAGTATAAGCATACACATTACCCAAAAAGGAGATATGATTAATGGACCTTTTGAATGACAACCTGTTGAATAAATACATCTGTTCATGTATGGCAGCGAAATATAAATAAAACCTTGTCAGATGAATGGTTGACAAAGGAAATCACCTTTTATAATTGATTACTGTGCTGTTGCATAGAAAGAAATTCTGACTAGCCATGTTTGGGTGAAGTTGGGAGGGAGAATTTGATTGGTATTGCTCACTTCTCTCTTAATTTTTACATGAATACAAAATGGCTGGTAGTGCAAACTTTTTGTCATTCCCTTGGCAGGTGGGGAGAGGTGGAAGGCATAGTCCTTATGTATATGTGTGTGGGTTTGAGAATTAGGATATCTTATTTTCTACATTCCTCAAGTAATGTTTGCAAAGTTAGATCCCATTGAAAGGAGGTGGCTAATGTGTAACCGGCTAGAGGTGTAAATTCTGAATTACCCAGACAGTTTCTGTACTCTGGGGAAGAATCCACGGACAAAGGGGGGCCCAAAAGACAGTGTAGTGGTGAAAGGCTGTTGTTAGGGGGATCTGGGTTCAGGTTCCAACTGTGTGACCTTAGGCAAAAATGTCCAGTGCTTGGGCACATAGTAGCTACATAATGTTTATTACCCTATTTGACCTCCCTGGACTTCACTTTTCTCATCTGTAAAAGGAAAGTTTGGGACTAGATGACCTTGAAGGCCCTTTCTAGCCTTAAAACCATGAAAGCACTAGAGCTGGGAGGGGTGTGAAATCTTGCCTCCAGGGTTGGTGTGGTTTGGAGGTAGCTAGGGTGACATTTTCTCACCCTCTTCACCAAGCAGCTGAAGTTCTTCAAAGGTAGGAAGATTGCCCAGGAAAGGAAACCTCATAAAAAATAGTAATTGTTGAAGTGGTGCAGCCCTTTGGCAGTGATGTTGGTGCTCTGGTTCTGATGGCCGCTGTTGCTACTTGTCCTGTTATATCTTAATGGGGCTCCTTAGAACAGTTTTGAGAGCATGTGTGTTTTTGCGCGTTTGTTTTGAGGGGCCTCCAAATGTTACTGTAGCAGCCTTTCTGCTAACTGGGTCAAGTGATAGACTTGAGTACTTTAATGGATCTCATCCTGTGCAGTCCTTGTGGCTTTCCATAGAGTATCCACATAATCTCATATACTAGAGGCCTTCTCATTACAGTAGTCCTCAAACTGCTTATTATCCCTCACTCTTAACTTCATGACTAGACACAACCTCCTTTTCAGGTCCTCTTTGTCTTTTGTGTCTCGCCCCCCCCTCCCCTTTTTGTCATTTTGCCACCCCATCAGTCATGTAGAGAGGAGGGAGGGCCTCATAGCATGACAGGCTGCTTTGGGGTTTTTCCTGCTTTCAGGGGTGGCCATGGTCAAACATGTGTCATTTATTTATTGGCCAAACCTTTTGATGATGAATCTTTCCTTGTTTCCTTGGCTGGACTGTGAGCTCCTTGAGAACAAGGACTGTTTCGCTTTGGTTTTTGTGCTTTCAGTGCCCAGCACAGTGCTTGGCACATGATAGATGCTTATTGGTCCATTGGGTGGAATGGAAACAATTATACTGCATGCTTTAGTCAAATTTTTTGTCAGGCAGTTTATTAATATGCAAGCAAATGAAGGGACAAAGTTTCTCCTTACAGACCACTCTCCACCAAGCAGTTTCAAACTTGGTTCAGTAGTTAGCCTGAAACAAAAGATGAATAAATTTCAGCAGTAGCAGCATAAACAATGATACATAGTTTTTAAGTTTAGGGTTTTTGATTCACAAATGGAACAATTGTAACATTAATGATGGCATGCCCTTGGAGAATGCCTTCCCCACACCAAGTTCTCCCCTAGATAAGTACCCTTTTAAAAAAGTCTGGTCAGCAGTAAAAAGGAGGAGATACCTTTCCTCAATGAACAAAAAAGACATTCCCAATCTTAGTTTGGCCACAATAAATGGTAATGACTGAGTCTCAGAAAATTGAGGTCACTTGCTGAAATTGATTAAACCTTCTGTATTTAAGAGAGCTCAGACTAGGGAAGGCTTCAGACTAGGACACTGTTATAAATATCATTTCTTAATTTTTGTAACATAGTTGAGGCCCCATTACTCCCCACTTC
The DNA here is from genome assembly GCF_028583685.1 of Petaurus breviceps papuanus. Classification (NCBI taxonomy): domain Eukaryota; kingdom Metazoa; phylum Chordata; class Mammalia; order Diprotodontia; family Petauridae; genus Petaurus; species Petaurus breviceps. Next base: position 38,146,738 of record NW_027185759.1, on the reverse strand, counting down.
CACAGGCTGATGGATTCAAAGTAGGTTCACAGAAAGCAAACGGAGGTGACTAAAACCAGCTGAGTTTGTATTCTCTGGCACAGCTTCTGAGAAGCCAGGGTTGGTTACTTGCACACCATGAGAAAGGCTATAGAGTAGGGGTTTGGTGGAAGGGATCAAATGATGACATGAATAAATGAAATTCACTGCCTGCAAGTCTTGTTTCCAGATTAGCAATGTTGGGGCTTAAAGGGACCCTAAAGTTCCTATAGTCCAACCTGCTCATTTCACAACTGGAGGTAAAGTGACTGTGACCTGAGGTTGCATAGATAGTAAATAATAGTGGCAGGACTGGGACCAGTGTCTTTTGACTTGAAGTTAGTCTTGTGGTTTTTTCTCCATACCTTCTCTCCTCATGCACTGCCCAACTCTGGCTGTTTTCTTGCCCCTGAAAAGGATGGAAACATTCTTCTATGGTCTTAAACAGTGAAAGTCGATTTGAACCATGAAAAATTTTATGATTTCTTTGATTTAAAAAAAAATCCAGTATGTGTTTGTGATTTAGATCTTATAATTAAACATCACATGTAAATAAGTGTACTTTTATTCAGTAAGTATCTACCCCCACATTTTCAAAAAGGAATTTGAAGTAATCAAACCTCTTCAGAACATCATGTTTTCTGAACACAATAATAGGATCATAGCTATAACATTGGAAGGGGTCTTAGAGGTCTTTTAGCTCAGCTTCATTTATGAGCTCCAGAGAAGGGAAATGTTTCTGTATAAGCCAGAATTCATACCCATATTTCCTGACTGCATGCAGTGCTTTTCTCCCCTCATGGAATCATCTCTAATCCGTTTGGTAAGTTTGGACACTCAAGGAAACAATCACATGGCTTCATCAAGAGCTTCATTTCCTAACAAACTGGATGGTGTACAGAGGAGGGCAACAGGATAGTGGAGAGTCTCAGTCTTATGCCATATGAGGATCCATTGAAGGAACTTGGTCAGTGTGGCTTGGAGAAAAGAAGCCGCAGGTGGGTTTCTCGAGATCTTCGTAGGCTTGTGAGGGAGAAAAGGCTGAGTTGAAGAAATAAAGAGTCTGATTAAAGGTTGTTTTCAGGACAAATTAATTCATTAGAGCTATCCATGAGTGGAATGAACTGTCTGGGAAGGCAGATGGTTTCTCCAGAGGTCTTAAAGCCAAGAGTGGAATGTCTACACTTGATTCTTGTTCAGAATGGGTTTGGTTTGATGGCCTCTCAAGTCTTTTCCATTGTGAAGTTCTGTGAATTTTTATATATTGGGTTTTCTTGAAGTGATGAGAGCAGTGTCATGTAGTGGAAACAGTGCTGGTCTTGGAGTCATGAGAGACAGCAGTGCAAATCACGCCTCTTACTGACTGCATGGCCATGGGCAAGTCACCTAATACCTCGGATTCTTATCTTCCTCATTTACAAAATGGGGAGGGTAATAACCAATCTTTTATGATGATAAAATAAATGTGATTAGTTATTTTTGTGCTTTAACAACAGTTACAAAGTGCTGTTCTTCCCAAAATCTTGTGAAGTATTTAGCAAAAGTGTTTTTATTTCCATGTTAAACTTTAGAAAACTGAGAATTATGTGACTCGCCACCATGGTCAAAGATCTTCAAATAGGGATTGCAGTGGGGACTTGAACGTAGGTATGCAGCTTCTCATGATACTGTCATCACTTGAAAAAAAATCTCAGTTCTTAAAAAAAATTTTTTTAAGTACATATCTATATCTAGACATGTGTGCATATTTGTTATTTTGGTGGTAAGTTTTCTTTGAGTTCATGGAATCTTTTAATTTTGGTGAATTGATTACCACAATAATTTTGACTGCACCTAAAGTTATGTTATACTTCTCTAGCTATTTGTATCTATACTTAAATTTCCAACTGACCAAAAGAACTGATGTTCAATTATGTTCATAGTTGACTTAACTCACAATGTTATTATCTTTGTCCTTTGTTTTCGAAGAAGACCATGGCACCTGGGAAATGATGACATGACTTGCAGTTGACTTTGATTTGAGTAAGGGAGGGCTGTGCAAAGTTACCAGTCTCACTTTCTCCCCCAGAGCCATCTAATTCTTGAGGTGATGAGTCTTTTTCCCTCTCCTCTTTCACACCTCTCTCTCTCTGTCTCTGTCTGTCTCTGTCTCTCTCTCTCTGTCTCTCTGTCTCTCTGTCTCTCTGTCTCTCTCTCTCTCTCTCTCTCTCTCTCTCTCTCTCTGTCTCTCTGTCTCTCTCTCTCATTTGCTCTTTACCAGTTCACTCATTTCTTTCATTCTTTGTCTTTTTGTCTTTCAAGCTACAGACCTGCAAGATATCTTTTCTTTTCTCTCATCTCATATTCATTCTATAGGCAACTAGGTGGCACAGTGGATAGATCCCCAGTCCTAGAATCAGGAAGACCTGAATTCATATTTGTCCTCAGATTTTGACTAGCTATGTGCTTGGGAAAGTCGCTTAATGTTTGCTTCAGTTTCCCTCATCTTTTAAATGAGGGTAGCAACACTTATTTTCTGTGTTATTGTGAGGATAAAGTGAGATTAAAAATTGTAAAGCAAGCAGACCTAGTAAGCACCATAAAAATGTTAACTGTTATCATTATTATTAATCATCATGACCATTTCACCTAAGATTTGAATTATTAGTGCCCTGGCCTCCTAGATTGTCTCTGCCTCTTCTATTGCATTATCCACACACTACTGCCAAAACTTATAATAACTCTGTTTTTAAAATCCTTCTTGACTTTGAAGTCTTACTGTAATTTTCTGGGTCCTTCTCTTCTTGGTCACACTAGTTAAAGACAACCTTTGTATCTTCATTCAAGACTCATGCTTTTGTTCATGTTCTTCATCCTACCTGCAATACCTTCTCTATCTGTCCAAGTCCTTCCAAATTAATTCCTAATTAATACCTAATGTATGTGCAAGACATTGTACTGAGTGCTTAGACTATTGAGACAAAAGTGATCATCTCTGTTGCAGAGGAGTTTTCGCTTTACTGGGTATTTATATAGGAGACAGGTAGGGGACATGTCCTTAGTAGGAAGGGAGGAGTAGTGGAAGTCAAGATGAGGAGGCGGGTACCTTCATGGGTGAGGTGTCTTGTCTGAACACAGAGAGGCAGTTTGAGGAGCAACGATCAGTTTGTTTTGGTTGGAATAATAAAACTTGTTGAATAGTTGAACATAATATGAAGGGGAGCAGTGAAACATTTGGGGAAGACGTTGGAGTCTTAGAGATAACAGGGAGTCACTGACAGTTAGACTTGTTACTTAGGAGGCCTCATTGTCACAGCTGTGTGAAGAGTGGGACACACAAGACAGGGAAAACCATTTAGGAAGCTCTTACAGGAAAGAAATAAGGGGGTGGTTTTGAGAGAGGAGAGAATGCCTAGGATGCATTTGGTAACTTGCACATGGGAAGCTGTGGTGAGGGAACCTTCAGATGGGATGCCTTGGTTTGGAACACCTCCACAGAAGTAAGGACATTTAAAGGAGCCGGATCAGGAGGGATGTTGATTAATTCTGTTTTGGATATGTTATCTTAGTGTAAAGAGCACTGGGCTTGCACTTAGAGGACCTGGGTTTGAATGCTACTTACTGCATATGGGACTTTGGGCAAGTTATTTAGCCTCTCTGAGAATCAACTTCCTCATCTGTAAAATGGATGGAAAAGGTCCAAATAGACCTTTAGGATCTTTTCTAGCTCTAAATATTCTATTTTATGACTTTGAGGTGAAAAAAAACATCCAGGTAGTCAAGTAGGCAATGTGGGGCTGTTTGTACATGGGAGAGGTTAGATATGGATGTAGATTTGGGTGCTACTGTCTTAGAACTGAATCTGTCAGAGTAGATGTGAGATTAGGGGAAGTAATGGGCAAAAGTTGTAGGTTAGTTTTGGCAAGGAGAATGAAAGATTTGGAGATGTGTAGTGACAGGCACGAGGGAGTCCTGGATGGCCTAAATGTTTCTGGTAAGGTTGGTCATAGTTAAGAGAAGTTTTGGGACAGCTTCTTTGGGGAGGGCTGTCGTCAGAAGGGGAAGAATAGAAGGACTGTGGGGCAGGCCGGGTGATCCAGGCAGCATGATTGTTCCTTTCAGGAATGGAAGCAGAGAAGGGGAGTTGGTGGGGGTAACCAGTTGGAGGATTGGTGGGGCATGTATAGCCAATGAGAAGGGAGATAGGAATCCAAGGATCCAAAGAGGACAGTGAGTTGTCCAATTGCTTAACTTTACAGTCAAGAACGGAGAAAAATGAGTTATGGGAAAGTATGTGTGTTCCAGCCACATGAGTTTCCATAGTTTCCTAGTTTGAGCAGGAGTAGCCCTCAGAAGTAAACTAGTATATACCCCTTTATTTTACATATGGAGAAACCAAGGCTGAAGAGTATAAACGACTTTCCTTAGTTCAAACAAGGGTAGTAATTTGAAGGCCTAGGATTTGAACCTATTTCCCTTGACTTCAAACCTATTTGTCTTTTTCACTGTAATGTTCAGGGAGTTCATGAGATCACATGAGACCAAAACTATTTTCATAATAATACTAATTTGCCTATTAAAATACTCTCTTTTTCAAATACATATCTGTGTAATAATAGATTTTTTAAAATAACCCTCAGTATAAATAACCTATCACAACAAATTGAATGCAGAAGCAGATATGAGAAACTGATTGTCTTCTATAAAGCCAGATGTTAAAGAGATTTGAAAAAAAAAAAGTAAAACAATGTCACTCTTCTCATTAGTTTTTTTGGAGGAAAATATAGTTATTTTTTTATGAAAAATGTTATGTTAACATACAATGGATTTTTTAAAATAATAAATATCTTAAAATTTTATCAGTTTTAATTTCTAATATGGTAAATATTGATAGATACAACACACATAAACAAAACCCTCTTTGGGGTACTTAATTTTCAAAAGTGTAGAGGTCCTGATGCCTTGAGAAGTGCTAGTCTGTGGAAGAGTCATAATGGTAGTTGAGGCAAGACTTTTCTAGTGGATGTCAACATGTATTTTGAAGTTTTCAAGTTAATGGTAAAGAAGAAAACTAAGCCAAGTTCTCAAGGCCTTGAGAAAGTAGGAAGACTGATCTGAAGGCCTGCATTTTTAATTCATCTAGAAGAATTCCTTCTGCTGCTACTGCACATTTCCAAGTCTTTCTAGTTTCCTAGATGTAGTAGAAGTTGACTTTTTATACTTCCTGTTATGGGTATATCATTTAAAATAATTCACAGTAATTTTGTTGCATTTTACCTCTTATGATTTCCCCATTCTTTTTCTTCTGTTTTCTACTTAGATAAGGTCAATTAATAAAAGTGAGTGTTTTGAGAACACCTGAGTGTTCTTAAATTGGACACTGAGGTCATCAGCAGGAGCCTCTGGTAGTCATGGCTGTCTGTTTTGGCCAGCTGTTTTCTGGCTTGGTGGATTTTATTCTTGTGCCACCTAGGAAACTAGGTGTTATCAGCTGTGTGATTCTGGGCAAGTCACTTAAACTCTTTTTGCCTCCATTTCCCCAACTGTAAAATGAGGACCATAATCACACTTAACCTTGCAGGGCTCTTGGGAAGACCAGATGAGATCATATTTGCAGAGTGCTTAGCACAGTGCCTGGCACAGAGTAGTAAATACTTATTCATTCCCTTCCTCCCTCCCTTCCCATGCTGAGTACTGGAAAAACCTTATTGCAATCCATACGCCTTGGTTGTCAAAGAATAATTGATGCTTCTAAAATGTTGTGTTCTTCTGGAGATTTTAATTGTAGGGACACATTGTTTGTCACTTGTATATGTGGCTGTTCTAAGAGCAGGGTGCACTGAGTCAGGCCTCGTTGAGGACAGAGTCTAAAGATCTTAGGGAAAGTTGAGTTGACATTTCAGAAATACCTGAATTAAATAAAATACATTATTACCCAAATATCTGTACAGCTATTTAAGGGTAGGAGTTGAGAAAGTTGGTGAGTGGTAAAGTTTTCCTTTTGCCTATGAGAAATTTCTTAAGTGAGGTAGACTTTATTTCTTTATTAAAAAAAAATTTCATCTTTTCCTGTATTTGATAGGCATTGTCAGATACATGGGGGAAAGAAAAAGGTTTATAAAGAAGACAAGATTGAGACGATAGTGATGTTACACAGGGAAGGGAGCTCCAATACAGTGATAAACAGACCATATTAGCAGTTCTTTTTGTTTAGAATTTTATAGTCTTTTTTAGTGAAACTTTTCATATAAATTTGTAGTTATGTATGTCTTAATCTTTTAACAATTGCTGGTGGTTTGATGTGGGGAAATACTATTTAGAATTTTTTATTGACATATAAGCACCTGAATTATCATCAATAACATCAAATGACACTTGTGTCTTGTCTGAGTTAGGTGAAAAAATATTAGTGTTATCTTCTTGGCACTGTGTCTTCCAGAAGGCATCAGGGTAGGATGCTATAAAAATAAAGGTAAACAGTGTCTAGCTTCATGTGAATTCATGCTTAGCTCATGCTTAAGGCCAGTATTGCCTAGGACTGCGGAACAGCATTTTAACACAGCCTAACATGAAACAATTTCTTTACAAAGCTGTGATCATTAATATCATGTGGATAAGTTAAAATTTCTGATTTTTCAGTATCTACAGGGACATCTTCCTCAGAATTTTCATGTTTCATTTTGTATATTTTAAATTCTTTTTTTTTTTTTGGAGGGCAATTGGAGTGACTTGCCCAAGGTCACATGGCTAGTTTTTGTGTTAGATTTGAACTTAGGTTCTCCTGACTCCAGGGCTGGTGCTCTATTTACTGTGCCACCTAGCCCCCCTCATTTTATATGTTTTAAAGAAGAAAAAACATGGACATCTTTTTTGGAGTAATACAGATTGCTGGGAAATAGCTGACATTACTTTGCAAGACAAGTTATGGTAGTAGTGGTTTCTTCTAATGGCAAATACTGCATGAAGCCATATGGGTGAGAGTCATTTATGTCTGACTTAATTTGAACAGGTTAAATGGACAGAGTATATATTCTGTCTCTTCCTTTTTATTTTGTGACTATCAAATGATATCAGGAGCAAGGCTTCGAGTGTCTGGAAAGTGAATAGGGCAGTGGATGAACTTCTTTTGTCTGTCTCCAGTTGTCTTCTTTCCATGTCTTTGATGATCCTTTTATGGGGTCAGATGTTTTGTGTGTGTGTGTGGTAGAAGGCACTGACCAGACCGACAGAGGCCAGTGAGGACGTTCTACCCAACAGCAGGCAAATGGGACAGGGCAGTGGATGCTTCCTGTAGAAGAGCACTGTTTTGATGCTATGTCTAACTTGTTTCCAAGTTGAGGCCTACCCTTTACTAAGGACAGCTAACCAATCTGTATCTCTAGACATCTGTGAAAAGAAATACTTAGCTCCCTTAAATGGATTTGCCTAGGTTTAAGATTTGTGCTTAGCTTTTTGTCAGTATTTCTCCCTTCTCTTAAAGTGGGAAGGGTTTACCCTGGCATGTGTTGAGGTGACCTGGGTAGATTGAAAATGCCTGCCTAGGGGTGACCTAGGCAGCTTTAGAGGTTTGGAGCTTACCTTCCTTGTGGCCCAGACCCACTTGGAAGTGGTGCTTGATAGCAGGTGGGACCTTGCTGCCCAGAGGAAGTGCCTGCTGGCTGACTTACTGGGGAGCCCTCTCTAAGGCCTTGTAGATTCAGAGGGCTGTTTGGTGAAGGTGGGCAGAGGGTATTTTCCCACCTGACTTTATCTTCTTGAAAATTAAGTTTGTACTTGATGAAATTGATCTTAGAAAATCCTCCTGCTGTCTGCACTAGCTTGCCTTCTCAGCACTCCTAGCCCTTTCCTAGGCCTCCCTTGTTTTCCCACCACTCCATGGAAGGTCTCTCTGAGGTCACTTAACTCTGAGCCTTCGCTTTGTTTCTAGTGTGTATCTTTTGGCTTTCCTCTTGTGTCTCTGGCTACTCTCTCCTTTGGTTCCACATCTGACCTTAAATATCATTGAGTCATCTCCTTTGGAGGAGTCAAATGCCCTTCTTTCTCCCCAGTGTGGGGCCCCTCCATTCCACCATGAGTGATGAATGAGGTAGGAAATCAGTGCGGTAGAGAATTGGAGACACCAACATGAACAGCTTTTCTTAAGGCCTTTAACTGAGGATCTGGAGAGGTATTGGGCACTAGCAGGTAGGATACAGTCTGGGGAGAGGTGTTTAGCTTTTGTTTTTTTTTTTTAGGATAGGAACCAGTTTTTTAAAGAAGGAACCAGTAAATTGGGAGAGATTGAAGATTAGAGAGGATGATGGTGGGAGCAATCTGCTGGAGAAATGGAGGAGTTCATATTAAGTGTAAGTGTGTAGAAGGCGACCTTGGCTTGGAGAAGGGCTGTTAACTTCTGCAGAAACTGGAGTGAAAGACATGGGGAAAATGAGAAAAACTGATGATTGGCCTTGGTTTTCTTAGCAAAGTGTGAGGCAAGATCCTCAGTTGAGATGGGGGAGGAGGGGAAGGATATGATGGGAGGCTCTAGTGGGTGAATGGATTGGAGAATTGATGAATGAAACATAAAAGAATTGATCTAATTGATTAAAGAAGGATTGCCTTGCTACAGTGAGGGCCCAACTGAGATTAGAAAATGGATTGGTAAGTGTTGGCCCTAGTCTTTATAGTGACTTCCTCCAGCTCTGTTCAGCTGTTGCCATTTGATCTGAGGTTTTCCAGTGTAGAATCGTTCATATTTGGATTGCTTGAGAGCAAGTTAAAGATGTGGGCATTTCCCAGTTCTGCATTCTTCACAGAATGAGTTCATTGTTATTTTCTTTCTCCTAGGGGCACTAGTACTGCTGGAACCAAGGATGATTCAGAGATGCCAGTTTTGTACAGCAGAACTGTGTCTGCAGCCCCCTTGGAAATAGCATATAGTTGTGTGAACACACACACAGACACAGACACACTCACACACACTTCTCTTCTGCTAGACCTTATCTTTCCATTCCAGAGTTGTGTAGTGGCAGCCAACAAAGGGCAGGGCAGAGCAGAGCATCTTGGGCATGAGAGTAGTAAGAGTCCTATAATGGTTGTATTATGGCATGGGATTTGTAGTTCCAGGAATCAACTCCTTTCCTGTCTCTCTGCCTTCACTATGATGTTCCCTCCCCTATGCCTAAAATACCTTTGTTTCTCCTCTATTTGAATTCCTATGCTTCTTTTAAAACCCAAGTCAGATGCCCCTTCCTCTAAGAAAACTTCTGTGACACCCCCCAACCCCTCCCAGCCATGAATAACCTTTCCTAACATTTTCCAATGTTAAAACATTGAAGTTTTCACCTTTCTTTAGTACTTAACTAATAAAAACCACAATGTGTTTGTGATTGTGAAGAAAATGCTTTATAAAATCACTATTTAAAAATCTGTGCTATTATGTCCTGCCTGAGGGTCCTGGTGTATGTAAACTTTGAGCACTGAAGCTTTCACTTCTTTCAGGCTTTCATGACTCAGTTCATATATCGACTTTTATAAGGGACCTTTCTGAATCTCTCCAGCTGCTCGTGGTTAAGCTCTTCCCTAATGTGTAGCTGCCTGCACCATTTTGTGTATGCTTGTAGGTGGTGGCACCCGTTAGAATGTTAACTTCTTGAGGGGAGATAGGGTTTCTTATTTCTTTTTGGTCTTTGTATTCCCAGAGCTGGCACTGTACCTGGCATCTAATGGACACTTAATGATTATTTGAGCGTCAAGCCTATTGCAGTGTTATGCACACACTAGGTGCTTAATAAATAATTGTTGAGTTGGATACTGTTCTTAGTTAATAAGGAAATTTCAGGGAAGCTTGGCTTGTTCTAAAATTGACACTTAAAATAGCATGTTAGCCGCCCTTGGCTGGAGAAGTTTTCTCTTTCAGATCTGTTTGCTTTTGATTTAATGGCAGTTTGGGTAAAGGTTTTGTAGATATTTTGAATGAGGGTTGGGATGAAGTGTGGGCTAAAGGTTCTCCTTATTTATCAGCTCAGAAAGTTGCTTTACTTAGTGTGTACTTTTATTTTTGATAATTGAGGCTATTACATCTCAGTGTTCCTCTGTATCCAACTCCTACTGCCTCTGTTGAATGGAGGAAAGTACAACTTGTTATGTTCCTGGAAGGATTTATTCAATCTGTAAACTCAATAAAAGAGTGCCATCCAGTTTGGAGCAAAGGTAGTGGCAAGAAAAAAAAATTGCTTTATCTTCATAAATTGTGTATGAAAGTATGCTAATAAACTGGTGACAAGTATTGTTAAATTTTAATCTCCTTAACATGAATATTTTTGAATCCTTGGCTTAAGGAACTTCCTGTGATTTACTAATAACTTCAAGCTACTTTCACATGTAAATTTTTAAAGTTACCCACTATTAAGAGGGTCTGAGATAGCTTTACTAACTGGTATTTATTACCAGATCTGGCATCAACCCCATCACTTAGGTCCTATTGAAGGGTCACTCAGGAGTTACTATGGAGGATACCAGTGAATGGATTACATCCTAAAACTATTCCAGTGCATTGTTTATAAAATGCTTGATCTTTAATGAGATAAGACCGATTTAAAATTAAAGTGCTTTTTAATCATCTCAGCCTTTTGTTGATGTGGGGGTGGAGAGATGCTCCTTCCTTACAGAGGTTCAGAGAGAGAATGGCTTTAATTTGTCATTTACTGCCAGGCTCTAAGTGAGGCCAGGTGGGGCCAGGCTCTTTCGTTCTGGTGGCTTTTGCTTTTGTCCTAGATGTCAGCTTTATTTTTCTTTTGACTTGAAATAGATTCAGACAGACTGGAGGATAGAAGCTTGTGTTTAGTCTGTCATGTGCTTCTCTTTTCTAGTCAGGAATCAGGAGAGGTGCTGCTGCTGTGTGTCTGGGTAGGAGGTCAGGTTCCAGAGGTCCTGGCTTCTGCTTGCTGCCGTATTTTCTCTAGACGAGGATCATCTTTTCTACAAAGGGTGTTCTCGAGGAGCTGTGTTTAGGGATGCCTTGCTGTAGAGTTGCTCACTCCTTGAGCATCTTTGAGGTGGCCCCAAGTGACTGCCACTTGAAGTAGTGCCCTTTTTTCTTATTCTGTACTATCAGTGAATGACTTTCATGGATTCATAAAGCTTTTGGGTTTCAATTTCCTTGCCTGTAAAATGTGACCTCTAGATTTGAGAGCTGGCTTGAAAGGAACTTAACAACTATTGAGTTGTTTTAGAGGTTAGGTGCTGAACCCCAAAGAATGTCTCCCTTTGTGTCTGAGATCCCGAAGCTAGGTGTTGGATCAGAATCAGATCTTGGACCTGGGTTAACGTTACTAGATCCATGAACTGGTAGTGTTCTTCTCTACAACTCCATACTACTTTTTCTAAATGGGTCTTTGGATTTGTTTCAGGTTGAGTTTATTTATTGTGGCTTCCTCCATTCTCCCCTTCCCTCCTTTTATGCCTTATGGGTTCCTGTCATGTCAGTGGTCCCCTCTTTTCTCAGTATCTACAGCCTAATACTCTTTTTCAAAGACCCAGCCTTTGTGAAACCTTGGACCACCCCAGCTTCATCCTACAATGATTTGAGGCCCTAAAGCAGTGTTTTAGTCAAGATCATTATGTTGTATCACATTGTGATCATTTTGGGTGCACAGCTACACTCTTTTTTTTTTTTTTTTTGCCTTTTAGAGGGCGAAAGGCAGGGCAATTGGGGTTAAGTGACTTGCCCAAGGTCGCACGGCTAGTGAAGTGTTAAGTGTTTGAGGCCAGATTTGAACTCAGGGTCCTCCTGACTCCAGGGCCAGTGCTCTATTCACTGCGCCACCTAGCCACCCCAACAGCTACACTCTTTGAAGGCATAGATGAGCTTTCCTTTGTAGCCCCCAAGTAACCTTAGTCTAACATCATGTTCAGTAAATATTTTTATACTGTGCTCCCATATATGTTTACCCACTGGGGTTCATCATTCATCTATTTTTTTGTGTTAGGATAGTACAGATCTTCACCACTATATCAGCCTGCTTACTTGGGTGATGCAACCTAGTCTCATAACTCCGTGAATCAGTGTGTACACATGTGAGCACACACACATACGCCACCCTTTGGATATGTGATCTCACTGATGGGAGATGGGTACCACCATTCAGTGAACATCGTGAAGTTGCTGTGTTCATTACACTGTTCTAGGCACTGGGGATATACAAACAAAAATGAAATAATTTCTGGCCCCAGGGAGATTACATTCTAGCAGATTTGAATACAGATAAATAATTTATAGTGTTTACTTTTGTGCTAAGCTCTGGGATAAGTGCTGGAGATACTAATACTAGCAACCAAGAAACCTATCCCTAAGAAGCTTGTATTCTGATGGGGAGAAGACAACACATAATGAGTTGTGAAGGGCCTGGTTTCTCTCCTGGGATGTAGTCCAAGCTTCTTATGGTGAGACCAGGATGACATTTTAGACAACCACATGCACGTAAACTAATACATATGAATTAAATATGAGGACAGTTTTTTGGGGAGATAAGGAAAGTCTCAGTGTGGAAGGTGTCTCTTGGACAGAATTTTTAAGGAAACCAGGATTTCTCTGAGATAGAAGACTGAAAATGTGTGTGTGAAGAACAGCAAAAAGGCCAGTTTTATTGTAGGGTAGAATGTGAGAAGAGTAATTGTATATGATGATGTTGGAAAGGTAGGCTGGGGCCAGGTTGTGATGGGCTTATGCTTCCTTCACAGTGCCGGAGGGAGCCCTTGTGGTTTATTGCATAGGGGAATGATAGGGACAGTCTTGCACTTTAGGAACACCACTTTGTTAGCTGTGGACAGGAGAGGCTCAAAGCAAGACTAGTTGAGAAGTTATTTTGTCTTCAGATGAAATGTTATGAAGGACTGTCCTGGGATGTTGGACATGTGAGTGGAAAGGAGGGGCATGATTTTGAGAGAAAGGGGAGGGAGAAAGGTTGACATTTGGCAGTTAAGTGGATCTGTGGGGCAAGGGAGATAGAATGTTAATGCTAATTGTGCTCCTGGTTGACTGGAAGACTGGAAAGGTCCCTCTCCAATAAGGGAGAGAGGGACGATGGGAAGGGAGATGTCTTTTTTGCTTTTTGGAGGGGGGAAGGCAGGCCCTCCTGACTCCAGGGCCGCTGCTCTATTCACTGTGCCACCTAGCTGCCCCCATTCTGGCTTATTTTGTTCAGCTCTCTTCCAACAGTTCTGCTTCTTACCCAGGTTCTACTGGGAACCGTCTTTTTAGAGCTTTGGACGTGACGTGTGTGGCCTGCCCATCTCTTGCCCCTTGTTCTCCTCGTTTGCTCTTCTTTGCAGCACTTCTATCCACAGTTTCCACCTATTCATGACCTTTGGCTGACCTCTATATTTCATTCCTCAGTGATGGGTATATCATCACTCCTAGCTCCACAGTATCACCTTTTTTGGAGGGTGGAAATTGTGAGCTTATTAAGAGCCCTGGGAAATTTCCCAAATGCAGGCCCAGCATTGGCAGTCCTCAGCCCAGCTTATATATTGTCTTTGTGCAGTGACTGTGTGAGATGAGCCAACTTTTATGGGATGTCCAGCTGCATATCCCAATCTGAACAATGGGCATGGCTCTTCTACTTGTGGTTTTTTTTTTTTTCTGAGCAGCTAGTTAGGTTGAACTTTTGAGCAATTATGGGTCTAGATTTTGCTGTGTTTCAGGGCTTGCTGTAGTCAGCACAATGTCATTCACAAGTAGGATCATTTAGAGATCCTGACCTTGATCTACAGAAAATTTCTTTTTGATTTGTAGTATTAATAACTTTAAAGCATAGTGTATTTAAATCTCCACTTTTCTAGTTTTTTTCGGGTCAGCATCAGCAGAAAATAGTCTAGTGGTTGGAGTACTGGACTTTGAGTCAGGATGAGCTGGGTTTGACTCCACCCTTTAATTAGCTGTGTGACCATGGACATGAATCATTTAACTTCTCAACTTACTCACCTGTCAGTTGTGGGGATAATTATTACACTGTCCCAAAGGTTTGTGAGGATCCAATGCATGCTGCTAATTTTGATGACCAAAGCTCATGACTTATTGCTTAAAAGCCAGTTAATTGATGGAAAGTGAAGAGGCTGCTTCTGCCCATCCCTTTGTTTCTCACTTGTTATCTGACCTTCCTAAATCCTCCACCTTATCGCTTGAAGTGCTGATCCCTTCCACATCTCTGGGTTTAGGGGCTTGGCTCAGGACCTCCTTGATCTGGAAAAAAATAACATTTTTTGGCCCTCCCTTCTCACCAAAGAAGAAGTCTGAATTTTTTCTTTTTCTCTTGTGGGGTGTTTACAGAACCTTATTGTAAAATTTGGGTTAAGCATTTGGTCATAGGTTCTGTGTCATCTGCTGGCCTTTGTGTGTTGTCTGCCAAAAAAAATCCCCATTTAATTTCTTATGCCAACCCACTATATATAAAAACTGAAATGGGGAAGGGATAACTATCTCATGAACATACACAAGAAATCAAGAAATACATTTTCTTCAATAAAACTTTAAACTTATTGATGGCGTCATTGAATCAGGACTTTTTTTTTTTAATACAGCTTATAGCACATTTACCAAATTAATCTTCCCAGAACACTTGTTTTATTATGTCACTTCTCAGTTCTACATTGTCACCAGCTGTAGGGCAGTGGGCGGCACTCATCTCTGGCTTTCCACATCTCCCCATTATCTAGACCCTTTTCTGCCATCTAGCCTTACCTTTCAGTTCTGTAGTCAATTTGACGGCCATGTTGACTCCTCTTGGTTTTCCTGCTGTTGGTCACAGCCCCACCTTAATGCAGGCATAGGTGGGGCATCATGAGTGGTGGATGGGGCACCGGACTTGGAGCCTGGAAGACCAGTGGTCAAACCCTCCCTCAAATTTTGACTACCTGTAGGTGGGCCTCAGTTTCCTCATCCGTAAAAGGATGGAGTTGGCTCTCAGAGGTTTGAATCTACGATTCTGTGGCACTGTCCATCCCTCAGTTTCTTCTTCCTGAAGGTGGTGCTGCCTGTTTAAGGAGCGCCCCCCCCCCCCCCCCCCAAGGCCAGCCGTGTTTTATTCCTTTCCAGACCGACTGGAATTTTTCTGCCATAGCACAGACACCTTTTTGTCTTGGAAGCTCAGTCCAGCCCTGGAAATAACAACAACAATAACAATTACAGCTAGCACTTCTATTTGCAAACTGCTTTTACAAGTATGATCTCATTTGAGTCTCATAACTTGGGGGGGGGTAGATGCTGTTGACCCTATTTTACGTATGGGGAAACTGAGATAGAGAGAAGTACAGTGACTTACCCAGGATCACCCAGCTATTTAGTGTTGAGGCCAATAGGAGCTCAGGTCTCCCTGACATAATTTCCATAACATAGCGCTATCCACTGCCACTTGGCTGGAATTAGCACCTTAGAAATACTCTGCGCCTGTGGGCTTCGGGGGCTGTAGTGTCTCATTCCTACTCCCAGGACTTCACTCAGGACCTTCAGTACTTTGCCCCCAAGTGAAGTACCTTGGGAGTATCCTCTCTCTTCACTTCCTGCCCCATCCCCCCTTCAGCTACTTTTCTTGTCTCTTCCTTCATTAGAATGTAAGCTCCCAGAGGGCAAGGGACTGTCTTTCTACTGGTAGAAAGGACTGAACGCCTTGTCTGACTTTGATTTGTCCCTTTCCTGAACTTGTGCACTGTTATTGTGTGAAGCACTAATTTTGATGTTCAGCCATGAATTGCCTTATAAACACATGAAGCATTTCCCTGCTCAGGGAAATTTTAAGCATCTAGACTACCAGTTTTGGGGCACATCCTGTCCTGCATTCATTCACTGGACAGAACTGGAAAGGTACTTGGGGAATACTTAGCCAATTTAGGATTTAGGGAAGGCTCTTTATTGCTCCATTCAAGGTGCCGGTCAGATTTGGTCAGTGCATGGAAAATCACTCAAGAGGAGAGGATTCCATGTCATTCTTGTTGCTTCTTTGCCTTTGGCTTTTGTGATCAGACAGCTCCTCTCAGTATGTGGTGAAGTGAGGAGCTGTTTGCCGGCTCCTTGGGCCTCGTTAGGTCCGAGGGCACAGACTTCACCTTGGTATTTTTCCTCCTTTGAGCCCAGGAAGGGAGACAGACTCGGGGTGGGGCTGCTGTCCTTCTCTTTTCCTTCGTTTTCTCTCTTTCCAATCCTGGAGGAAATCTGCTGGCTGAGTTCTCTTTTTGAGCCTTTACTTTGTGAGCCTGAGGCTGACCTTCAGAGACCCTAATTAGCTCTAGGTTTAGTGCCTTGGGGCAGCCTACTGCTGTCTTCTCTCTCCCTAGCCCATCTCCTTTGCTTTTCCTTGTAAGCTTATAGTCATCTGACCATCTGTGTCTAGCCCTGATTCTAGTCTGCCTGTACTCTGAAGCTTCGGGCCTTTTCAGATTTGGTACCTGGATCCCTACTGACCCAAAACGGCCCTAGAGAATCCTCTTGGCCTCTAGGTTGGGAAGGATAGCTGGAAGACTTCTTGGGAAAAGCAATTTGATTCTGTTGGGGGGGGGGCACTTGAGAATTTTGAGGTACAGTGTATCGAACTGGAGTTTACTCTGCCCTCTTTAGCAGGGCAACATGGGGTGGCCGCAATGCTCTTGAAAGGCTTTTAGTATTAATGGCTTGGCCCTGAGCCCTCCAATGGGGTGTGTGGGGGAAGAGGGGTCACTTTCATTCTTCAAGTGAGTAACAGCATTTCTATAGGAATTGAGGAGACCTTAAATTATATTGACTAGTCTCTGAACTGTTAAAAATGTATTTGGGGGGAGGGAAAAGGAGGGGACTGTTCTGGCCATAGGAGAAAACCTGTTTTGTACCTGTTTACAATGAGAAGGCTGGAGATTGATCAGCTTGAGGGATGAGTTCCTCCACAGGCAATCAGCTGTTGTGCCCTTCAAAGTGGGAGCATTGTGGGAACTGCGTCTGTGATTGTGGCAGGGAAGTGAGGCCCTGGCCTTGATAGCTACTCTTAGGGACTTCTGTAGCTGGGAGTCCACTTGAGTGTGCTGGGGGCTTCCCTGGAGATGTGACAGTTTTTTTTTGGGGGGGGGGATGTTGTGGAAATGAACTAGGGAAAGTGCAACTAGTGTGTGAAAAACTGTGGTTTATGGGAATTGTATAGTTGATTAAATAAATCCCTTGTAAGTCAGCTTTTTGTTTCCCACTGTAAAAGAAGAAACCTTTAAGAAAATATTACATTGATAAATTGTCATAAAATTACAGATTGTATTCCCTATTCAGTGCTATCAGACCTTATTAGAAAAGTGTCATCCCAAAGTGGTGCTTGCTCAGGGTGGCAGGATTTACCCCAGAATAGATTTTGTCACTGTAGTTGGATCACATTGTCTTTGGACTCCATGGTGACTTTCCTTGTTGCTGAGTCAGCCCCACTGTGGCCCACCTTGTCTCCTGGCTAATCCTGCCGTACTGCAGATACTAAGTATTGGGGACCAGGGTGGGAAGGCTGTTACTGCTCTCTGCGTAGAGAAAATTTCCTCTTGGACGCCACTCCTGGCTCTTGTCCTCTGAATTCCTCTACCCTGAGATTGGTACCATTGGTCTAAACCCTACTGTGCGCTTTAGTACAGTCCTGCCTCTTGTTCCATGAAATGTTGCATAATTCAGCTCTTGTGCACTCCTGTGTGGGGCTGGGTCCCAAGCCTTGAGTTCTAAGGATTCCTCCCTGCTCTTTGGTGGAGTGGTGGCTGGGCTGGCAGAGGGGTGGTGACTCCCCCCCGTGAGGCTTTGTGCAGAGAGCTGAGTGACTGTGACGTACTCATTTGTTTTTAAGTATGAATCTGAGCCTAATATAATAACAGGTTTGTTTTTTCAAGCACTGATGATGAAAATGAGCTGACTTGCCAGTGTGGTGGCGGAAGCAGACGGCTTCTTTCTTCCTCAGGTACTCCCCGTGGCCTCCAAAGGGCTTTGGAGGATCCTGGCTTCTTCACCTGTATGTAGAAAATTAACCAAGGTATGGCAAGGGAGCATTGATTGGTCTATAGTGGGAGTCTTTGGAAAACGAGGCCTCCTGCTAAACGTTTAGACATGTTGACCTAATAGATGCTTATTTTCCCCCTGTTAATTGGAGCAGTCGCACCCACAAACATTTGAAGGTAATTGTAGTAATTTTCATGACGTTAAAAATGGTGGGAAAAAAGTTCTCATTTAGATGCTGCAGTACCAATTATGATATTTTCTGTATGTCTACACAGATGTCTTAATGTGTGAAAATTTATTCTGGTAGAATGAGAGGAATATAAAGGAAAAGGGGGCATTTCTAGCTGGGTAGAGGGCAGAATGAGGAAAAGCCAATCTCCTGATTTAGAATGATTAACTGACTGTTGGAGTGCTCCCCCATGTGATGGGGCTAATTGGTTTGGGAAGGCCAAGAATGGAGAAAGGCTAAGGCTTCTCCTCAGTGCTCTCCCTAACATACTCAGGTTTTTAAAAAGGAAAAGTAAATGGAATGAAAAAACAGAATATTGGAATCTCTGTAAGATAATTTCAGTAATTATCAATTAAATAAGTGTTTTGGTTTTAATAATATGTATTCAGAAATGCTCAGGTGTGAATTAATTAGGCATTGCATACTTTGAGCTTGTGTTCTAATTGTAGCTAATGTAGAAAGAAAATAAACTTTGTGACAGAAGGTTCCAGGCTGATACTAATCATTTTCTTAAATTAATCTCACACCCAAATGTTTCTAAAACTCTGCATTCTGTAAATGATTGTTAATTCTTAAAGCTTTTGGATTCTGGCCCTTTTGGAATTGAAATAGGAATAGGCATGATTATGGAGGATTAAGGCTTTGTGTAACTACGCATTCACACTTAAGTACAAATTTATTTTGCATAGGTTTTAGGAGTATTTCTTATCCTAATTATCAAATGAGCTCTTCGACTGTCATATGTAATTGGGCTGTTCCATTCGGGCTACTGTGTTAAGGCCCTGAGGGCTATGCTAGGGAAGGCACCTTGTGCCCTTCCCTCCCCTGCTGGAGTTCAGTCCGCCTTGGGGATTACCTGGAACCTGATGCCTTGAAAACAATTGGTATTTACAAGTTCATTCAAAGATACTGTGCCTGGAGCTGTTTGGCCCAGAGAAAAAAGTGCAGGTGTTTCTCCTCCTGTAGCTTCCATTCTCCTGGAGGGAATGCTGGGGTGGGTTGGAAGGGGGATGCTGGAGGCATCTGAAATCATCTCCAGCCCTGCTTGGACCTCTTGTGTCCAGTAGGTACCTGTCTCAAATTCCACATGTCTAAAACAGAATTTGCTTTCTTTCCTCTGAAACGCCCACCTCTTCTGCATTATGCAGGCATCATCATTCTCTCATTTCCTTAGGTTTGAAATCTGAGGTACCAAATATTTTAATTGCTTCTCAACATTACTAAGATAGCCACCATGTTCCTATAGGCTTACAGGTCTGAATTACTGTAGTAGCTTACTAATTGGGTTCCCTGCCTTAGTGCTTTTGCTCAGGGCCAGTTTTGACCACTTTTCCTCTACCTCACAACTCAGTGAACTTCTGTGCCTCCCCTTAATCTCTAAAAGAGAAGACAGACTCCTGTGTTTGACAATTAAAACATTTTATGGTCTGGCTTCCTCCTATTTTCTCAGCATTCTTTTTTTTTTTTTTAAAGCAGTTGGGGTTAAGTAACTTGCCCAAGGTTACATGGCCAGTATTTTTTGTGTGTGCGTGTTAAGTATCTGAGGCCTGAACCAGACTCTGGGGCCAGCACTCTTACTCACTGTGC
Source organism: Petaurus breviceps papuanus (assembly GCF_028583685.1). Lineage (NCBI taxonomy): Eukaryota > Metazoa > Chordata > Mammalia > Diprotodontia > Petauridae > Petaurus > Petaurus breviceps. Next base: position 38,126,966 of record NW_027185759.1, on the reverse strand, counting down.
CACTTAGCCCCTCCTAGCATTCTTACACATTACTTTTCTGTACTTGAAGTACCAAGATCTGTGTTGGAAAATATTACCTCAAACACTTACCGACCATAAAGCCCGTAGCCACTCTGACCCTCAGCTTTCCTTTTCTGTAAGAGGATTATCTAGTTCAGAATCTTCTATCCTGTGATCTGTGCACCAGAGGAGCCCACCGTACTGGTTTATTTACTGTCTTTCCCACCTCTTTGCTTTTTTCCTTGGTGCTCTCCCATTCCTGGAATGGTCTCTGACCTTCCTTTATTTCTGTCTCCTGTCTCCGAATTCCCGGGCTCCTTTATGATTCAGCTCTAGTACCACCTCTGCAGGAGGCCCTTCTCCCACCCCCAGCCCTCTAAGGCCATGTTCCTCTGTTCAAGTGGGACTTATAGAAACCTGTGATTTCTCTTTTATTTATGTCCCCAGGCTCCAGCAGAGTGCCTGGAACCTAGTGGAGTGCTTAAGAAATGCTTGTTTTCTGCTCCAATTGGGTCATTCCTTGAGATGATGAAGCTCCGAATTCAGCTATACCTGCCTAGCCATTGCAGCAGCTATATCCTCTTCCATGACTTCGTTTGATATACCAAGGATTACATTAGACCACTAAGAAAAAACCCACACCAAAACAAAAACCATTGTGAAGAATACATTTTATGATTCAAGGCCCAGAGTGATACTACGGAAGGGAGTCTATTTTCTTTAGCCAAAATTTTGAGATTTCAAAAGTAAGGAGAAGAGGGTAAGTTGATAGAAATAAATGACTTTTTTTTTTTTTGCTTTTTTTGGAGGGCAATTGGGGTTAAGTGACTTGCCCAAGGTCACATAGCTAGTTTTTGTGTTAAATGTCTGAGGCTGGATTTGAACTCAGGTTCTCCTGACTCCAGGGCTAGTGCTCTATTCACTGTACCACCTAGCTGCCCTGGTAAATGACTTTTTAATGTATCCTACCTTATATTTAGTTGTATGATGCTTTCAAGGGAAAATAACCCAAACTACTTCATGTAAAATTTTTAAAACACCAAACTAATGCTGTGATTGGCTAAGTCACTAAAGATGCATTTAGCTCTGATAATTTAATTCAACACAGTTCTTTGAGGCAGTTTAGCAGATATAATTACACATTTTTGATAGGCCACATCATGCTTTTATAACAATACTTAGGGAATAGAAACTAGAGCTGTGATTTCCTTTTGTTATCTTTTGGTGTTTTTAGAACTTTTCATTCATATTTAGCTTTGAAAATATCTTTTTTTTTTCTTTTTTAAATTGTGACCTTAATCTGTCAGGTAAGTAAGTAGATAAATTCTTCACTTTCTCTCCATGTCCTTTGGGAAGAGGTAATTTTCTAAGCCATTATGAAAGTATTCTTAAAACTTGCAAATGTGGTTCCTTATTCCGAAATAGAAGGGATCTGAGGACTTCTTTCTCACCTGTTAGATAGAAATCCAAATGATTTTCCCTCCTTTAAGAGACTACTAATCCCGACCTTCCAAATAAGTGCCATTATATTAATGGGAAGGGGCCATTTACCCTTTCTTACATTAGGATTTCTGCCTTTTTATGTGAGAACAAGTAACAAAACAAACTGGTTTTTGAAGTTTTCATCCTTTTTAGTCATGTTTTTACTGTAAAGCCACAAGAAGCTTTCTCTTGACTCCTTTGGGTGTTTAGAGAACTAGTATATACCTCTTTGTACTTCACTCATGCTTTTATTAAATGCCCACTTGCATGCCGGGCACTGTGCTAAGAGTGCAGCAGTTCTTGTCCTGCTGAAGCTGACGGTTTTTATATAACTGACCCCCTTCCTTTCCCCATCACTTGTGTTTTTAATGCTTTGCCTCGGGATCATTGATGAAAAGCTTCAGCTTGCTCAGGTTCACACATCTTTCCATTTTCCTTTTGAGGTATCAAGTTTCTTTTGATCGGATAATTGTGTTCCATGATTCAGAATCATCATCACCAGGAAAATACTGGTGCTAATGAGATGGGCTTTTGCTGTGGCGAGCAGTGTGGGGTGCTAAAGCTGCTGTGTCCTGTCCGACTTCCTCCTCCTTAATTGTTGTCTCACCTTCCGAAAGTTTGCCCCACAAATAGAAATGTTGATGTTGCTAGTGTGTCAGGTTTTGTATCCAGCCACACACAAAAAATTGGAGGGAAAAAACCCAACCCAGTAGATCTTTGTTAAAATCCAAGTGGGAGAATTATCTATTAATATTGAGGTTTCCCAGGTGCTTTTGTGTGGGTCGATGCCTGGACCAAACCGTATAAACAAATAAGACCTCTTAGCTTTTTGCTTCAGAATAAAGAACCACCTTTATGGCTTCCATAACCGGGCATATGATCATTTTCATAATGATGGGAGTCATTGATTATTCTTGGTTAGGAATTATGCCCTGGGGCCTAGTCACCTTAGCTTTTATGGTTTGATGTGGGTAGGTATGTTTGCCCCAAACCCTGACTCAAACCTCCATGTGTAAATGAGCTTCTAGGAGCTGTCACATATGAGGTTTGAGATGTATACCTAAACTGTGAATTACATAGTGAGATCCACTCATGCCAGTTAATGACTTCATGTTTTGTTTATGTATGGAAACTCTGTGTTTCCCTAGATTAGCACAGAGCCTGTCACAAAAAGCACTCAATACCTATTTTTTGATTGAACTGCAATCAAATGGTCACTTAAGAGATTGGTCTGTTTCAGGAAAAACCGAATGGATGAAGACTTGTATATTGAATTGATTATGGCATACCAGTGGATGCAGAGCTGATCAGTATGAAGATCTTGATGCCAGATTGACATTGATAATAGTACGGAGAAATGAAAAGTCAACAGAATCACATTTGAGAAATTTTTTTTTTTCAGTAATCCCAAATCTCTTTCTATTACAAGTCTCGTTTTTAATACCCATAATCACATGGTGATTCTGTATGGCCATAAGTCAAGGAACACCAGAGTCTCTGAATAACTATGAATAATAAAGCACATTAGCTCTGATGATTGTTGTTCAGGAATAGGTATAAAAGAAGCCATTCACGACTTGGAAAGGGGGTTATCTAGTAATGTAATGAAAGCAAGACACAACAGCCTGAATGCTGCATTAGTGCCCATGATATAGGTAAGAAACAGTTGAAGGCCTCTAGTGCTTTGAATGGATAGTGTTAGGGAGAACATGTTCAAGAATTGATGAAAAGCTTCAGCTTGCTCAGGTTCACACTTTTTTTTTTTGAAAGAGGCATGTTTTATTTTATTGCATTGTGTTTAAAAATACATTTTGTTGATAACTTTTGTTTTCACATTGTCCTAAATCATGTTCAAGAATCTTACCCTTACTTGGTCCACTGATATAAGTTCTCTATTGTGGGGCTAGTTAAAACAGTACTATGAAGAGAAAGGGAGAAAAGTCAGAAGAAGGATATGATAGAATAGGCAGGCAAAAACAAACATTCATTTTCATGGAGCAGTAGCCCCATATTGTGACCTTTATTTCTTTTAAACATTGAAATCTATTTTACGTTTTCATAGCTATTAGCAAAAATGAGTCCTTCCAATCTTGTTACTTGCCATGTAACAGCTGAATGTGTTCTCCATCCTTGATCTAAATGTAGTTGAAAAAAATGTTCTCTAGTGTCACTTCAGGACAGTAAAGAAGCTCTTCTAATTTTTCCCTTCTCTCAGTGGTTACACTATAGTGATAGTATAATAATGGAACTACTACACTTGCACATTAATAATAGCTTCTTTTCTTTTTATGACATGATATTTATTTGTTCCTTTTCCATTTTACTACTGTTCAGTAGGGGGAGTCGCTAGACAGGTCCTTTGAATATATTAAGTGGTCAATAAATACTTGTTGATTTGAATGTAATGGGGTAAGTTCAGTTGCATGTTAGAACATTCATCTAGTTATTTCCTTTGGAGACCTGGGCTTTTGTGACTACCTTGGCAAGATTGAGAAATCACTGTTGCTGTTCCAAGTTCTGAATTGAAATTGGAATGCATTTTCCTACAGAATCAGTGTCCAAATAAGTGATAGGTTGTTTCTTTCTTTTTTTTTTTTTTTTTTAAAGCAGTTGGGCTTAAGTAACTTGCTCAAGGTTACATGGCCAGGTGTTTCTGGGTGGGTAATAAGTGTCTGAGCCTGGAATCAATCCACATGTCATCCCGACACTGGAGCCGGTGCTCTTACTCACTCTGCTACCTGGCCTCCCCTTAGGTTGTTTCTTAATACAGCTCAGTTCCTGCTTCATGAATTCAAGGAGCTGTTGGTATATCCTCTACTGCTAATATTGATGTTTATCCCAACTCCTCAGTGACTTAGAACCTGGTCTTTAAGAGTTGTGGGAAAAATTTATCACCCAGAAACCAAACTGATGATTAGTTGGTTAGACCAGTTCTCTAACTAGAGAGTGCATTGCTGTGCCCGTACCTAAAAACTTTCCAGCTCGGTGTAGGAAATTCCAGAGCTCATGCCTTGAAGTTCAGCTGTCTTATAGATTTAATAAGAATCTGTGGACTGACCTGAGACCATACCATTTACATTGCTTCCATAGAGAAGCCCACCCTTCATACACTGGGGATTCTACATACGTGTTGTTTTGTGGTGAGTTACCACTCTTCCCTCATACTCCAAAGATGCCAGATTTTGTGTCTTGGTTAAAACCTTATAATAGAAAAAATTGCATCCCTTTGTCTTATGAGGCAGCCATCACTCCCTTCCCCCTCTGTCTTCTTCCTTTAAACCCTGCTTTCTTAGTAGTAGTCATGGCAAGAAATGTGGTTATCCATCATCAACTGATTCTTGGAAGGGGGACTTCAGATCACCTAGCCTTTGCTGTGTAGCTGATTTTAAGCTCTTTATATAAAGGCCATGGGGGGTAAGGGGCTCATACCTTAAATATCTATATGTCTATATATGTATGTATGTATGTATGTGTACATACATAGATACATACACACACACACACACATAGACTAACAGTGCTACCAGCAAATGAAATGTGTTAACCAAATGACTATGGAATGATTTAAACCAAACGATAATGAAAACAGTACCTGTTATGTTAGAACTTTGAAAGGAGAAGATAATGGCTTAATAATTCTTTCAGTTTGGACTTACGATACAAATATGCTTGGCAGAAAAGGGAATGTGAACTTTCAAATATTTTATACATCTTATATACAGTTTTTTGAATAGAATTCTTCCCCTCTCTTATGCTGGATTTGTTGGTGACATACAGAAGAACTCATGGGTTTTGTGGGTTTATTTTTTGTCCTTCTGCATGTTAAGTTTTTGTTTCAGTTAATTTTCTGTAGAAAGACCAAAAATCAATAATTTTGTTTCCTTGTTGCCTGTGCTTATTCTCTGTTTCTTTTACTTGTTTCTAGCATTACATCAACTAAAAATGGTGATAATGGACATCCTTGCTTTACCTTTGATCTCTTATTGGAAAAACCTCTGTATAATGTTGGCTTTCGATAATAAGAAAGGCCCCATTTACTTCTAAGTGTTTTTGTGTTTTTAACATAAATGGGAATTTGTATTTTGTCAGGATTTTCAGTTAATTTGTTTTTAATATGATCTCTTATGTTTACACTTTTCCTAATATTGAACCAGCCTTGGCTAATAATTTGGTTAATTGCTAATTGGTTGACATTTTATTAAGTATTTTTATATTGATATTTATCATGGAACTCTGATTTTCTTTGCTTCCCCCCCAGTTTAGATAGCAAGAATATTTGTCTCAAGATTATTTTTGTAGGGGTCTTTTTTCTACAGAGAGTTTAATATTAATATTGGAATTGTTCTTTGAACATTTGATAGAATTCACTTTTTTTTTTAAAGCAATTGGGGTTAAGTAACTTGCTCAAGGTTACACAGCCAGTTATTTCTGGGTGTGGTGCTAAGTATCTGAGCCTGGATTCGATCCCAGGTCATCCCAACACTGGGGCCGGTGCTCTTACTCACTGAGCCACCTGGACGCCCCTAAGCAATCGGGGTTAAGTAACTTGCTCAAGGTTACACAGCCAGTTATTTCTGGGTGTGGTGCTGAGTGTCTGAGCCCGGATTCGATCCCAGGTCATCCCAACACTGGGGCCGGTGCTCTTACTCCCTGAGCCACCTGGCCGCCCCTACAATTCACTTCTAAATGTATGTTATGCTCTAGTTTTTTCCTCCACTTTGTGAGTTCATTTTTGGTTTGTTCAATTTTACTTTCTGAGATTGAGACATTTAAGTTCTCTGTTTCCTTGTTCTGTTAACACGGGCTTTCTGCCTTGAATACAGAGTGCCTCTGATGTGTCTCTCTTTTTGTGGGGTCCTAGGCTGGGTGAAATCATGTGCTGTAGTTTATTTTTGGATTACTTGAGCATTATTTGATCTGGTGTTCTTTTTAGATCTTTACTGGAGTGCATGTGGGAGAGTCGGGTTCCTTTGGGAAGTTCCATTTATGAAGTCTTTTTAACCAGATCTTCCAACAACCTCATTTTACAAATGAGGAAACTGAGGCTAGAGAGGATAAGTGGCATGCTCATCTTCATGCACATAGTTAACTGACAATATAACAGTTTGCCTGCTTTTACCTTTAATTTGTTATTGTTGGATATTCTAATTCATCTTTCTAGAAGAGATTGCTGTTCAGATAAACAGCTTGAGCTGGATGGCCTCTGGACTAGTCTGTGGGTCTATGATTTTCCTCAGGTAGATTTATTTCTCAATATAGGACATGGAATCTGTTTACTTCTCTTGGAAGCTCCATATGTCCCAGGGGATTTACATTGTTGTTAATAGCCACTACTTCCAGCAGAACGATGGTGATATTTAGGAAGCACAAATCAAGTTTGTCCTTTAAGATTATTACTTTAAATACAACAAAGAAGAGCATTTGTAATGACCTTTTAAGTAATGACCATCCCTTGGAAGGAGGAATGCATGCTAAAATTGTAGATTTTGTTAAGTTATGTTCATTTCACACCATAGCTCATGAGGGGGTCTATTCCAGATTCCTGTTTTGAAGTAGGATGCTTTACTGATGGCGGCCTAGACAGATGAATATATAATTTAAATCCTACTCTTAAAGATCCCTAGTTAAGCCTTTTTTAATCTACCAGAATCTGACCTTTACTTGGATCCTTAATGCTTATTAGCACAGTGCAGAATGGTCTCCACGATCTTGAAGGAGGTTTTAAAAAACCACCCAACTCATATCTATTGCTTGTGTTTTATTTTTCTTGAGTTGTCAGATGATGGTACTGCTAGATAATGTTCTTTAAGAGCTTCATCACTAACCACACAGTTCATCTTAACTCCCTAGAGAAGATGTGCTCAGGGATGGCCAGGAAACAAAAATGGCAAAATTTTTATAATTTTCTACATAAAATTAGTGTTATTTTAAAGGAAATCAAGGAGTTTTGAGTTCTTACATTTTAAAAACAAGTAAACATCATCTGCTTGCCTTTTGTATATATACTTGGCTGGGTAGTAGCAAAAAATAGTACAAATCCTTCAGGTGCTGCCTGCTTGGGGTGCCTTCCTTTCTTGGCCAGTGCATCTCAGTTTTCTCTTTAGACTGCTGTGGATAGGTCCTGAAATGAAGAAGGTGAAGGGAACTGAAGTTGTTTGGAGGAGGCCAGTCTTTGCAGAGCGGGCAGGTTGGTGCCAAGGATGTGGTAGGAGGCACAGGTGGGTGGTGCCAGGCGCTATTCCAGATGATTTTTTTACAAATATCACATTTGATCCTTATGATAACCTTGAGAGGCAGGTCCCTGTAGGACCCCCATTTTACAGCTGATGAGACTGAAGCAAGCAGACTTGCCCAGGATCACACAGCTGGTAAATGCTACGGCTGGCTTTGAGCTGGTCTTCCTGACTCCCACCTGCCTTTTAGCAGCATCATGTACAGCAGATGTGAAGTGCTGTGTGTAAGGCCTGCTGTTGCTGCCATTGTCCTCATCGTCATTATTGCGATCTGTGGGGAAGCTTTAGAAGACAGGGTATGGCAGCTGGTGGGATTGAGGACATCAGCCTGCGGAGGTTTTGCACCATGGAGAGTCCTGGTTTCATACAATCCGAAGAACTGCTGTTTCAGACAGATTAGAAGTGTGGGCCTAGCCTAAGGTCAGTAGGGAAGGCTGAGATGGGAAGTACCCCAGAGCCCAGTTTTGGGTGGCCAGACTTAAAGAAGGCATCACTTTCAAGCTGGAAGAAAATCTGTTCTTGGTCCTGTGCTATTTCAGATTTTTATCAATGATGTAGATGAAGGCACAGCTTGCAGCTTTATAAAACCTGCCAGGAGCGAGGCTTTTTAGAAGACTTTGAACTTAGTTGCTCAGATACTTGGGCCTGGGCAAGTCTCTTAATCACTCCTAACATCAGTTTTTTTATCTTAAAATGGTGATGATAATAGTACCTTCCTCACGGGGCAGTTGTGAGAATCAAATGAAAACCTTAAATAATTGCTATTTAAATACTAGATATTAATAACAACAGTTACAATTTGTGACTTTGCCTATTTGATGCAGTGTGGTAGAGTAGGTTTTTGTTTTTGGCAAGGCAGTTAGGGTTAAGTGACTTGCCCAAGGTCACACAGATAGCTGGTTTTGAACTCAGGTCCTCCTGACTCCTAGATTATTCACTTTGCCACTGCCTTTGTGGTAGAGTATGGAATGAGTACTGGATTGGGACTCAGGGAGCTTGGGTTCTCCCTCCTACCCTTAGGGCCTTTGTTACCATGGCAAAATCAATTAACTCCTCTGGGGCTGCAGGGAGCCAGACTGGAAGACACCCCACCCATGGGGTCTTTCTTCGCTCCACACATGTGACACTATGACTCTTTGAGGTTCCATTTTTGCTTCTATTCTTTTGTTACTATTGTTTGAGAAGGCAAAAGTATTGCTACAGAGTAGGTAAGTTCCAGACCTTTGGTCATTATAGATTCCTTTTCCTTGGAGTGTACACGTCTTAAGTTTTACTTTTTTTCTTTTTAGTATTTGGGCCAACAATCTGAATATGGCCTTGTGTTCATTTCTGTTATTTTTATAGCATGACTTCTTCCTATAGCTAATTTACTTTCTTAGGAATAATTTGCAACAGTCCCATTAAACATGTTGTTGAAATTCATTGGGTGATGTGTTTGTTGTGATCCACAGCTTCAATGTCAGCATTACCCCCATTTTCAAATCAATAAGCATTAAGAGCCTAATAACCCTCCTAGCTCCTAGATGTGTGCTGCAGCAGCCTTGAGAGACAGGGCAGTGCATGATTAGCCTATCTGTGTTACAGATTTGGAAACTAAGACTACGGGGAGTATCTTGGCCAAGGTCATATGAGGTGAGAATCACACTGCCATCCTTTGACTCAGAGTCCAGAGTTTCTGCCATTAGTTATTCCACAGGGAGGTACTAGGGGAAACATGAAACAGATAATTACGTGCCACGTGGTAGAGAACATGGAACGTGATGTCATAGGGTCACTAGGATCATATAGGATCCTAGGGACTGGAAGCAACCTTCTAGGCTTATGTGGGCCAAATGCCTCAGGTTACATCCAGATGAAGAGACTGACACCCAGAGAGTTTGTGACTTGGCCTGAGCTGAAATTTGAACTGATGTCTCTCTTGATTCCAAATTCATCAATCTTGCTTCTGTGTCATGGCCATCAAGGCCCTGGCTTTGCATCCTGCCTCTGGAACATCGAGTAAGAGAATATATGTAAAATGCTTTGAGTTACTTAAAAAATATACAATTTACAAACGTGTATAAATCTTAGCTATTGTAATCTCATACTTCCTTTTTCCTTGAGGAACTAAAAGAGAAGTTATAACACATGTAAGTACATGTGTATGTAAGTATGCACATTGTCCACTTTTGAGCCTCTCCTTCTCTTACCTAGAGTTGTAAAAGGCATTTCTGTCCTTGTGCTTCTAATTCATTTGTGAATCTGACCTTTTATATCCAAGTCATGTGTCTTTTTGGAGCTCATCTTGGTATGTGGCAGAAGACATTGGTCTAAACCTACGTTCTGCTTTTGCAAAAACTGAAAACCTCTTTAAAGCAAACTCCCTCCATTGATGTAACCTTGTGCTTCCTCTGCTCTTCCTCCTCGATGAATCTTATCCATGTCTTTCTCTGCCACTAGAGAGCTCAAGCACTAGTGATTTTCCTTTGTTTTTCTTAACCTTGCCCCACTTGGGCTGTCCTGTCCATTCATTATCCTGTAATCACACTACTTTATTTATTGGCCTGAGTGATGATGCCTCGCTTCTTATGTGTAATTCATTGCTTATGTATCTCCACTGTGCTTTTAAAAAAATTACAATTTACATTATCATTGTATTTTTTTATTCTTCTGCTGTTGTGGAACCATATGATTTGTAGCCATATTTTATTGTAGTTGCTGCATATGGTCATCTCTTCAGGTTGCTAATTCTAAACTGACTGTTCAGGATCATGCACATGTGTGCACACACACACACACGCACACACACACACACACACACGCACACATGCACTCACATATTAGATGGACTGATTCCGTGGCCTACTTATCTCATATATTTTAATCTGGGCAAGAGAGTTTTCACTCTTGGTTGTTTTCTTTTTTTTTTAAAGTTAGTATAGAGGGGCCAACAATGAAATATATTCCTTTACTCTTTTGAATGTAATCTAAAAATTTAGGATTTTGAGATAGAACAAATCTTGGAGACCATATAATCTATGGGTTCTTCATCTAACCCTTTGTTTCATAGAACCCCCCCCACACACACCCTCATGGCAGTCTGAAACTTATTGATTCCTTCTGAGAATAACATTGAAAAAAATATGATTGACCAAGATACGTATTTTAGTTATTGATTAGTGAAAATAAAGAAGTATTTTTTTTCACCCTTCCAAAGTTCATGGACCCCCTGCAATCTATGCACAGATCTCTTGGGGAGGGGAAAGTTCAGGTTAAGAACTCCCACTATAGTCTAACCCACTCGTTTTATAGGTGAGGGAAGTGAGGTTCAGAGAAGTTGTGATTTGACCAGAGTCTCAGGTTTTCAGGCTTACATCCTTCACACTAACTCATTCTGTGATATGTAAATAAAGCTGAATTTATTAAAATTCCAAATGGAATTGGTGAACTTCTTTCAAAGCAAAAAATTAATGGCTGTAGTCATTTAATCAGAAGTTAAACTGGATCTAACCACTTATTAACATCTTTATTGCTGAACTAGGGAAGAGAGGAGGGGGGCATATTAATGGAATTTATAGATCACATTAAATTGTACAAAGTAGCATAGCAACACCAGGGAAAACTTTAAAAGATTTTTCTACATAAAAGAAGCTATTGAGTAGGAAATTGTAAGTTGTTTTCTATTGATGTTTTAAATTACCTTATTTTGATAATACACTTAGAGGGAAAATAATTTGTAACTATTTAATGATTCTTACCTGACTTTCAAGACCTAAAATAAGACTCAGGGTTTTGTTTTGTTTTTGGACCTATTCTAGAGTAGCGCTTCCTAAACTGGGTTGGAGTTGAATAATTGAATGTGGGGGTTGCAGAAAATTTGGCAACAGTAAAAGGTTTCTGAATGCACAACGACCAAAAACTAATTCAGAATCAAGCGAGTTATGAATCTGAGGTGTTTCTGACAGTGCTTGCCCATGTGACATTGCATGACTTCACTGTCATCTTGGTTCTGAACGTAGCATTGGTGATTATAAAATCAAAATATTGATTAACTCTGAAAAACCTTGAAGATGTTCTACATTCTTCTGTGTCAAATATTCTGCCAAGATTTAATTCTTTTTTAAAAATAAACAAGCACAGCCATGTCATTAGTATGCAAATTTGCTTTCATCTTTAACAAATAGTAAAATTATATGTATACCAGAGAATTGTTTTAAAATAAATTTCTTTATGATTTATATCAGTAAATGTTGATTTGTATACTTATTTTACATACTTATATACCTGGGGTCAAATAAAAATTTCTCAGACTGAAAGGGGTTGTGAGTGGAAAAAGTTTAAGAAGTCCTGTTTTGGAAAACCCCAATGGATGCTGTATGCTAGGCATTTAGTGCTAGACCCCAGCTTTGCTCCTAGCCCCAGCAAGTAGATCAGGAAGTAATCAGTGCTGCTCCTATGAGTGTGCGATGCTACGGTATGTGGGCTAGCCAGTCGGTAGACAGAACTTCACGTGAGGAGGAGACGTCATAAGAGGGATGCATTGATGTTTGTTTTCCTGTCTCCACTGCTTTTCCTTTCTACACTTTGCATTCCATACTTCATCCCTCATTTGCTCTGCTAGGGCTATACAGTGTACACCGTTTACAGTAATTGTGTGTCATTGCCAATCTTGTTGGTGCCTTAGAGCATTCATAGTGGGCCAGTGAGTGGGGGGAAATCCCATCCCAAGTTTTCTGGACTTTGACATTGGAGGTGATAATTGTTCATGCTGGTTAGCTATGTTTCTGTAAAAATAGAGGTCATCTCCCCCCTCCCTGCCCCCTCTACTTAAATCTGCAATGGTTTTAAAAATTTCTAGATCTGCTCTAGGTTTTGTCTCTTTTCTGTCATCTGGGCCAGTAAGTGGAGTGGTACAAATAGTGAGACTGCTTGAGAGATCATGCTTTTCTTCTTCTGGTTAAGTGGCTTGTAAGGGGACCATCAAGTGAGTGCTCTGAGGACCAGAGTATCTGGAAGGAGGGAATCCACGCTATAGGGAGTCCTGTATGAGAGCACAGATACAAGGAGACATTGTGAGGGCAGGAAAAATGAAATTGTTTAGTCTCTTACTTTTCATGCATGCATCCAGTAGTGTTGAAGATGCTGGGAATTTTTGTGTGTGTTAACATCTCATATATATATATGGTTTGAAATCATGGAACAAGCCCCTATTAATAGTGATCTCCAAGGGATTAGCCATATTTGTTTGTTGAAATTTTTTGTTATCCATATTTCTTGAAATAAATGAGCCATCATTTTATTATACAATTTTGTACAAATTATACCATTTCTTTGTCATGAGATTTAAACTTTTCCCATTAGCTTAATGGGAAGACTAATGCTATGTTAAAAAATGTCTACTTACATGGAAGCATTGAAATGTATGGTTGAAATGTCAGTTGTCACAAATCAGAAAGCATTTTCTTTCTTATTGACTTAATTCTAGAGCATCCTGGAGAGTTGAGACTAAACATAAAAAGATGCTCCAGGTGAGTTCCCTCCAGCCCACTTGAGTAAATGCAAAGAATACAGCCCCTTGGCTTCAGTCTTGTAGGTGTCAGGAGTGTTGCAGGAGAAAAGTGAATCAGGTTGAGCTTGCCCTGCTTTTCCTCTCGAGCATCATATCCGACATTGTTACCCTGTACCCAGAGTGTCTTTTCTTTTTTGTTTAGCCCCTTCAGATTTAAAGCAGAACCAAACACTCTTCAAAATATCAAAAGGTGAATATAAAAACCCAGGAATAGCATCATCATCATTTAGAGCAATGGTGTCAGGTGCGAAGAGAAACTCGTCTACTTAGAAAACACAAATTTAATATTTATCTTTGTTGTATTTTAGTTTATTTTGTCAGGCATTTCTCAGTGACCTTTTAGTATGGTTCCGTTAGTGCCGGGGAGGCTGTTCTCATACATGCCAGCAGAGTCGGCAGGAAAGGACCACACAGTCCAGCTCCTGTATTTTGTGCAGGAGGCCACTGATGGACATAGATGCCAGAGCACACCGGTGCGGAGCCAAAGATTGGCTGTCACCAGTAAAATTGTATCATTTTAGTTTCTGGCTCTTAGGAATTTCTGAAAATTCGTTCCTAAATTGTACTGTTGCTTCCTAAGTAAACTTTTCGGCCTGGTGAGTGAGCTCTCCAGCTTTCTGTGAGCTAGTCACTAGTGGCTGGTGTTCTACAACAGTGCCCTAGTCACAAATGCTAACTTCATTTTTATTCCATCTCACTGCCTTATGTGCATTCTATTTTCAGATGTATCTTATTGTGTTCAGAAATACTTAATATCATGTAACCTGCAGGAATAAATACAAAATCAAGAAAGAGGAGGCCTGGTGAACTTGGAGAGGACAGTTACCATTAGGTGGGTCAGAAGACAAACTGAAAGGGCATGCAGTCAGGTAGGAGGTGTGACAGTGGAAACAGAGAGTGGCTTTTTTTTAGGAGTTTGCCTGGGAAAGAGAAAACGAGGAACCAGACATCTACAACTAGTAGGGATGGCAGAGACAGCCATACACTCTCATTTTACAGGTGAGGAAAATGAGGCAGAAAGAAGTTGGGACTTGCCCAAGTTTACACATCTGGTAAAGGCCACAGGCAGGGTTTGAATCCAGATCTTGTTGATTCCTCGGTCTAGTGCTCTACCCTGCTCTCCATGCCTTAAAGTCATGGCAGGCTCAAGTGAAGCTTTTTTTTTTAGAATGAAGGGAGACCTGAACATGTTTACAGGCAACAGGAGAGGAACTAGTGGATGAAGAGAGATGGAAGATTAGGGGGAAAAAGGACTTTGTGAAGAGTCTAAGCTCCCAAAGTCGAAAAGGGAAAGGAATGAGACCAGGGTCTAAGTGGGGGAGCTGGGAGCAGAGGAGGAGAGCATGGGGTTTATAACAGACCTAGGACTGGAAGGGGCTGCAGAAGGCATCTGGACCACACCGTTCATTCTACAGTTGAAGAAACGGAGGCCCAGGGAAGAGAAGTGACTGTTGACTTAGGAAGAATATGGAATTCTGGTACTCTGCTAATAGTGTTTTTATTCTAAGATTGAGGATAAAGAAGAACACAGTTTGGGCGGCTTCCAGTTTCCCAGTAAGCTCTAGAGAGAAACCTTTTGCTCAGAGGGAGAAGGGGTAGGGGGTCTATGTAGTAGGAAGATGATTTAGAAAGTGTGAAGGGATTGCTGAATAGCAGTGAGGGCCCAGGGGAGATTAAGGAGCAGGTCTAGTAAAATAGTTGGCACAATTGTGACTTCCTATGGTGCTATCAGATGATGCAGGAGTAGGAGCATGGAAGGCAGGTGACAGGGGTGATCCGGGGTTGGGCATCAAGAAGAGAAAGAAGGTGGTACAAGATTTGTGGGTAGAGAACAGCTATAAAGTTGAAAATGGTTATCTTTTGGGTCAAAATTGGGAAGGGAGGGAAACCAGGTCACAACACAGGTGGTAGATCAAGAAAGCAGATGGTGATGGACGCCTTGATGATGATGATGAGGGAGAATTATAGTGCAAGAAGTTCTAATTTGAGAAGGGAATTTCAGAATTCAGAGTCATGGAGGTCAAGCAGATTTAGGTTGGTGATCAGGTACAAGAGTGTGACTAGATCCCTCTCTGTGGCAGAGGTGACCTAAGCCAGCAGTTGGAGGAATTATTTTAGTTGGTCACATTTTGGATTTAAATATTCTAACATTTTGTTTTTAAATTCCTTGTGAGGTTTACAAATATCTTTGTAAATTTCCCTGTATTGTGCAGCTTTTTTCAAAAATGTGATGCAATTCAGTGCACATCATGATAGCTAGAATTAAACCAAAGTGGTGAGGACAGTAATTGTCATCTTTTCTTAGGAGGTAGAGGGGTGGGATGGAATGGAGGACATCCCTTTGCCATCTAACCCTGCTCTGACAAGACCTACCAGAGACACTGCTCTGCACCACTTGGATGAGATGGAGGGTCTCCAGCTCCTGTATGCTCTGCCTCTTTGCCCTCCAGCTATCTGACCACTGACCCTGCCATCTAACCTGTAGCTGAACTTCCTGTGTTCTGTCTCCCTGATTAATTAGTGTCCATTCTTGTTGGGCCTTTTCTGTTTGGGTACGTCCACATGCTTCCTTTTGCCATTTGGTTTGGAGTGTTAGCTACTGTTATGACGTCTCTACTTTATTTCATTGTCAGAATTGTGGTTAATTACACTTGGACTTCTCTGAGCTTCCTGTTTTCTAGTTTTACCCAATTAGACTTGGTGAATTTTGCGTGGCCTAAAACGATAGACCTTTAGGACAACAATAATTCTCTAAGGGG
>NW_027185759.1:38035052-38110844 GCF_028583685.1 Petaurus breviceps papuanus | reverse complement strand
TCCTGGCACTTGGCTTCTAATCCTCTTTGGGTGTGGTCAGCCCCATGGTTATCTTTGGAATCTGGGCACCTAATGCTGCCCTCTGGCTTGCCTGGGCTTGAACCTCTCTAAACCAGAGTTTTCGTGCTCCAGTGTCAGTTTTTGAGAATCTAGTGTCATCCCTATGGAGAGATGAGGATTTTCAGTGGAGTGATAAAAAATGGTAATAATAATATTGATGATGACATCACCACCATGAAGAGATCCATCAGTTAGTAGACTTGAGCCTGCTCTGTGCCAGGATGCAAAAAGAGGCCAAAGACAAGGCTCTGCCTTCAAAGAACTTAAGAGTCTAATGGGAGAGACAACATGCAGACAGATATATACAAAGCAAACTACATGGGAGGTAAATAGGAAGTAATTAACAGGGGAAGGCATTGGAAGTAGGAAGGGTTGGGAAAGACTTCTTGTAGAGGAGGGGATTTTAATTGAGACTTAAAGGAAACCAGAGTGGAGGAACAGGAGTGTTCCAGGCCTTGGGGATGGCCAGAGATGGGTTGTGTTGTTCATGGAACAGCCACAAGGCCAGCTTCACTGAACTGATGGGGAGGGGGGTGCTAAGGTGTAAGACCAGAGAGGTAGCAGGGGGCTAGGTTATGAAGGCCTCTTAGGATAATAATGCTGTATACACCACACTTTGCCTTCATTATCTCATTTGATATTCACAACAGCCAGTGAGGTCAGTGCTACAGGTTAATTAGTACCTAGATTAATAGATGAGGGACTTCCAGGCCAGAGAGATTAAATGTTAGTCTCCCAGTTAGAGTCTGAAGTGTTGGTTGAATATAAGTCTCTTTTTACTCAAAAATCACTACCCCCCCTCCACAAAGGACATAAATGGGGGAAGAAATAATCCAAATGCATACTAGACATCCACACTTTGCTGACTGAGACAAATGTAAATCAAGAGAATTTAGTAATTGGTTCTAGATTAATTAGCCAGCTCTTCAATTTTGATTATTTATGATCACCCTGTAGTTTGTTAATCATCTGCCTGCAGAGCTGTAGGGTAGTTTTGGGGGGTAGTGTGGGGCAACATTATACATTTTATCTTTATAAAAGTTTTTTTGGGACCACATGGTGAGAAGCTGGTAAAAACCAAAATCGTGGGTTGCTGGGCTTTGTTATGGAGGAGGCTTAGAGAGACTGGATTTATCCTGGATGAGATTGCTCATCCGATTTTATAGTCATGTTTGCATTGGCTTAACACAGGGCGTTGGGGAACCTACAGCCTCGAGGTCACATGTGACTGTCTAGGTCCTCATGTTCGGCCCTTTGACTGAATCCAAACTTCTCAGAACAAATCCCCTTAATAAAAGGATTTGCTTTGTAAAATTTGGTTTCAGTCAAGATGCTGCACCCAAGGACCACACGTTACCCACCCCTGGATAAGGTTTGCAAAACGTCTCCCTTATAAGATTATGATGTAGCCATTCTTACTTTATAGTTTCTTGACTAGTCTTATGTTTTTAAGCGTCATCATCATTTCTGTGCCTTCCAGAACCTGTGACAATGGTGTGTAGAAGAGGCACTTGGTGAAGATTGAATGACTGTTGTTGTCAGAGGAATTCTTGCATTGCTTGGGAGGCCCAGTGTGCACTCAGTCCTTATTGGGTTCACTTCCATTGCCTTCCCTCTATTCATCCTGTAAAGAG
The DNA here is from genome assembly GCF_028583685.1 of Petaurus breviceps papuanus. NCBI lineage: Eukaryota > Metazoa > Chordata > Mammalia > Diprotodontia > Petauridae > Petaurus > Petaurus breviceps. Next base: position 38,109,150 of record NW_027185759.1, on the reverse strand, counting down.
TTTTTGTATGTCTGTATGTTGGCTCACCCTTTAGATCTTGAGCACCTTAGCACATCACCTGTCATATAATAAGCACTTGATAAGTATTGACTGATGTGTCGTTCTTCTCTGTAAAGTGTTAGGAGCAGGGCATATATGCTTCCTCTCTTCTCTCCCTGCCCTCCTCTTTCCCCATTAGGACGTGTGTACACACACACACACACACATACTCTCTCTCTCTCTCTCTCTCTCTCTCTCTCTCTCTCTCTCTCTCTCTCTCTCTCTCTCTCTCTCTCTCTCTCTCGTTTGGATCTATCATAATTTCTGTTCCTATGAATATGCTTGCTAACGATTATAAACTTAGAGTTTAGGATCATAAATTTAGGCACAGAGCTTCTCACATAGTAGGCACCAAAGACTTATTCTTTTTCCACTCCACCCCTTTCTTTCTTGAGAGTGGAGACTTTTGTTTTTGTCTTTGTATCTCCAATATGTAGAAGGGTGTTTGGCATATTGTTGTTTAGTCTGTCTGATTCTTCATGACCCTGTGTATCGTATTGTCCGTGGGGTTTTCTTGGCAAAGATACTGGAGTGGTTTGCCATTTCCTTCTCCAGTGGATTTAGGCAAACAGGTTAAGTGACTTGTCCAGGGTCATGCAGTAAATGCATATAGTAGGTATTTAATAAATGTTTGTCGAGTGATTATATAGTATGAATAACTTTGGCATCCTCTGCCAGTTTGGCATACCTTAACCACTGCCTCTTTCCCCTGGACACAGATAATTTGGTCAGTCAGGCAGTAAACATTTATTAAGTACCTGCTGTGTGCTAATGTGCTGGGCACTGTTCTAAGCACTGGACATAAAAAAAGAGGCAAAAGACAGTCCTTACTCTCAAGAAGTTCTCAGTCTAATGGATCCAATAACCAAGTTAACTTTTTTGGGAGGGAGGTGTTACACAATACAGTTGGCAAATTATCTAGATCCCTAAATCAAAATGTTAAAATACTCTGAGGTTTTGTGAGACTAATTGAATGGACTTCGAGGAGAGCCATTTAAAGTTGGAAAAGAAAATGGTTCTGATATAATTAGTTCTTAGATATTGAAATTAGAAACTGATTTCATTGTGGCACTTTGATAAGTGGAAAGGAGGATTTCCTTGTGAAGATGATTTTAACAAATATGTAAAGGCTTCAATTTTGGTCTATACTAATTTAACTAAGATGATTACAATTACAGCTTTCCTTTTCTAGTGCAAGTCTGCTTTTGACAGATCTGACATATGTGAAGCCAGATATATAGCTGTGGTAGAGATTAATCAGTGGTTGTTTTACAAATATACTCACCAGGGGGCTTCTTAAGGAGTGAATTTTCTGTGTGCATTCAAATGGGATTTATGTTATAGTCAGCTTCAAATTAGCGTCTCTTAATTTTGTCCCCTAGTCCATGTCGAGGACCTTAGAGAACACCCAGCCCCAAGCTGTGCTTTGTATGTAGCAGACATTGATGAGACAGAAGCAGAGCACAGAAACTTGGTGAGGGGAGACTGCCCCTCCAGCACTTGCTTTAACCTTACCATCTTGGCTTACTTCTCCAGAACTAGCTTGCACCACATTGCACAGACCACCAGGCTTAGAGTGAGTTCAAATTTGCCTTCAGACGCTTAACAAGCTGTTTGACCCTGTGTGTTGATGTGTCCGTATTCTTGTAAGCCTTTCAGGATCAAATATTTCTACCTTTTGTCATCTTTGCTGCTTTCTCAGTGTGCTGTGAAACTTGAGTTGTTTCAATATTCATTTCTCTTAGTGATTTAAAACAACCTTTTTGTTTTAATTTGTTTTTATTAATTGTTAATTGTTAATAGTTTTCAGTTTTTCTTCAGAGAATTATTTACATTCTGTGATTACTTATCTAGTAGAGAATTGTTCTTGATCTTGTTTATTTGTAATGTTCCTTATAATATTGGATATTAGACCCTTATCAGAGATTTGATTCCAAGATTTTTTTCCATTTGACTGTTGCTCATCCTAGTTACATTTTGTTAGCATAAAAGAAATTGCCTATGTCATCCTTGGTGATGGCTTCGGCCCCTTGTTTGATTAAAAGTCCCAATCCTGTCCCCACCCTCCCACCCCCTTTTTACCAAAGCTCTGAAATATGCAGGATACTTCTTTCTGAGAGTAGTTTTCTTTGCTAGGAGTTGGCCTAAAACGATAGACCTTTAGGACAACAATAATTCTCTAAGGGGCGTGGGAGACTGTCCCTTTCATGACAATTTTAAAAATTTGTTTTTTTAGGGGGGCAGTTAATTGCATGTAGGAGCACATTTTCTGCATCTGCTGCATTCCTGTACCTTTAAAGTTTTTAAAGGGGAACTGGCCCCAGAGCTCAGGACCACTTTTGTTCTTTTGAGCTTTTTGCTTTGCCAAAGGTTTCTTTTCACTTCTTTGCTTCTCTTATCCCAAAGGATCCCTAGTCCTGGCCCTGACAACCCATGGGAGTCCTTCTTGGCAGGTGAATATTTGGATTTGCTTTTCTTTTTAAAAATTAGATCTGGAATGAGAGAGAACCCTCAGGATCTCTCTCCCTCTCCCCATTACTCTTCCCTTCTTTTTTGGAGAAGTGTTTTGAAACTGCACTGGTAAATGGTTTTTGAATTTGCTTTTGGTATTCTAAATGTGGAATCCTTATTTAGTGACCAATGAATGACATTAGTGGAAAAACTGAATTGTATTCATCTTTAATATTTTGACATTTAAAAATAACTGTCACTTTTCAATGACTCCCTCCTTTTCCAGTAATACCTTTTCTTTTAACAAAGTGCATTTAAGCGAAATGAGTAAATGTTTTGTCTGTCTGCCAAAATTTGCCACAGTCTTCACATATAATCTGCTACCCATAATCCTAAACCTCTCTCCTGAATGGGAGGAGCTATACTTCAGGCATAGATTCTAGATTTAGAGCTGGAAGGGACCTTACAGGCCATCCATTCAATCTTTACATTTCATAGGTGAGGAAAATGAGGCAGCCCCAGAGTTTGTGACTTGGCCACTGCTACATATGTGGTGCTGCCAAGAGGCTGGATTTCAGCGTAGGTCCTCTGACTCCAGATCCGGGGTCTTCATACATTATCACATTGCCTCCCTGGCCTCTGAATCTAAAGTTGCTTCTGGCATTTGATGATCAAAGTTCTGACGTCTTTCAGGGTTATTTTCTTTTCTTATGTTTGGTTGTTTAAATTACTCTCCTGCTTTCTGTGTGCTTAACTTTGTATAATAAGTTAATAACGTTTCTTTCCAGGTTTTCTCAGATTTTTAATTTATAATTTTTTGTGGTATCACAGCATTCCATTGTATTTATATCCTATGATTTATTCAGTCATTTCGCAGTTCAAGGGCTCATAATCACTTTACATTCCAGGTTTTTGCTACCATAAAAATATTGTCAACAAATATCTTTGTTAGGACCTTTTTCAATGTTTTTGGTGTATACCTGTCTGGTAACTATATTGCTGGCTTAAAATGTACTTACAGTTTAGTGACTTTTTAGTTTTGCTTTTTTTTTTCTGAGGGGCAAGGCAGGACAATTGGGGTTAAGTGACTGGCCCAAGGTCACGTGGCTAGTTTTTTGTGTTAAGTGTCTGAGGCTGGATTTGAACTGACGTCCTCCTGATTCCAGGGCCAGTGCTCTATTCACTGCGCCACCTAGCTGCCCCTTTTTTGTTTTTTTTTTTTTTTTTGGGGTTTAGTGACTTTTAAAAGTAAAATCTTTTTTTCTAGAATGGTTTTACAGTTGCACCAACAGTGTCTGCATTCCATCATATGCTAGTTTAGTGATATTGTCTTTGTCAGTGTTCTGAGGTGAAACCTCAGAGTTGTTTTAATTTTGCATTCCAGCACATCCAAGTGGTCTTTCATATACTGCCTGATGACCAGTATTGAAAGAGAACCCATTACCTCCCCAAGGCAGCCCATTCCACTTGTGGCTGGTGTGACATTTTTCCTTTCATCAGGTCTAAATTTATCCCTTTGCATCTTCTACTGCTCATTGCTTCAGATTGAACCCTGTGAGGAAAAAGAGAGTATTTGACTGTTTTCCACAGGGCAGCATTTCAGGTACCCGAAGGAAGCTAACATCCTCTCCCTCCTACATCCCCCAGATTTTCTTTTTAGACTATACATCTCTAGTTCTTTCAACTTTGAAGCCATTTGGAACTTTTTTATGGGTGTGGATTGCATTTGTTTTGGAACCAGTCTTATCCTTTGACCACATAACTTGGGGAATATTCTTTCTTATAATATGACAATAAGCAAAATCAGCATTATGGCAAAAAGGGTGCTTGTTTCAGAGAACTTGGGGCTCATGTTCTGACGCCACTTCCAGGTGTGTGACTTAAATTCTTTTGGCTCCACTTTCTTCACATGTGGAATGAGGGGTTTGGACTAGATAATTTTTAAGGTTCCTCCCAGCTCTATACTAGAATCCTGTGACTCCTGGAGAGCTCATACATTCTCCTCGGAGAGACAGAGCAATTGAAAGAGTTGATTATCATGTAAAGGAGGAGAGCAGGAAATATTTCACTGGGCATTTGGTTGCCATGTTTTGCAGTGCTTTAGGACAAGCATTTGCAAAATTATTAACCCAAAGTAATATTAGCTTATTCTTCTAGAGATTTAAGCTCTAAATTGTGAAATACTGTAATTTCCAAAGATTTGAAGTTGAGAGTCACCCAAAGAACATTTGCACATGATGACTCTGAGCAGACTGGCATGTATTGCAAGTGAATGGTGCAGAAGTTGATTTTCTTCCTTTGTTTTGGAAGAGGAGTGGTGACATGGGATGATGTCTTGGCTCAGAGCATGAATTAGATTTAAGTGAGGTACAGTTGCATAAAGTTGTTAACCTCAGTCTCTCTTCCAGAGTCATCAGAGTCCAGTGGGAACACAGAAGTCAGAATGATTGGCAATGCCCTGGGATGCAGTGAATAATCTTGGTGTCTTCTGTGTCTGGCTGAGCTCTGAACTCTTCATAGAGCCTGCTTCAGAAGCCTTTATGCCCATTGTGCTGGGGGGTGGGCGGGGGAGGGGTCTTCACATACTTGGGGTAGATACCCCCCTAATTCGACAATGGGTTTTGAGGTCTGTTGGTCACCCTCAACCTGGTTTGGCCTTTCTGCCTAGATGGTTTGCTGGGGTCCAGCCTCAGTGCGTGGTATAGCTTCTTGGTGTCATAGATGAGAGTTGGGTGAAAAGTGGACACCAAACATGAATGAACAGCCCTGAAGAGGGCTCAGCTAGTCCCCGAACCAGAGATGCTAGACCTCCCTCACCACCCCTCACAAGTGGTGGCTGAAAGCATGCTGGCACTTTGATCTACAACTGGAAAAAGCAGGGCCAACCACCTAGTGAGAGTGAGGCTGGCAGATGGATGACCTCTCTACTGAGAGTGCTTCATTTCTGTCCTGGCTGGGTTTTACTCTACATGTTTGGAGAGGAGCACAAACAGGAAGTGAGGTCACAGGTGCTCCCCACTCAGCCAAGGCACTTTTGATTCCTGATCTGTCATTTGATTTCAGAAATATTTAGCGTCTTCATTTTTTCACCTGACAGCGTTTTGAGAAAAGCTCTTAGAATTTTTCTGTTTGGGTCCCCTGGGTTACTTTAGCACAGCACTTGGCACATGCCTTTTCATTCATTTGGTAAAAGGCACAGTCATTATTAAGGGGGGGGGGGTCTAAGTGTCTACTTGAGGACCAGAAAAGGAAAAAAAAATTGTATATTCCACACATTTTAGCTTTCATGGAAAAAGTTTTGATAACTATTAAAACTGTGCCCCACTTTAAAATTTGTTTTTCTAATAGGAGAAGAATGGTGATACTTATAATTGAAGACTTATAAAATAGCCAAATGGTCATACTGAATAGGCTTGCTGCCTTCCCTTCCTCCATCTCACACCCAGGATGGAAATGCAGTGACCACTTATGGGCCTGATCTCACTGATAATCTGCAGGAGAGCTTTGTCTGGCCCCGTAACCCACCCTAGTCATTCACTTATCCTGGGGGCTTGACACATGGGTGCTGGGCTTAGTGTGGCTATATTTACGCTGCCTTCATGTTAGCTCCAGCAGGCCACTCCCCATTGGAAGGACAATGAAGTTCTGTAATTGAAAATCCAAAAATGGAAAAATATATACAGAGAGAGAGAGAGAGAGAGAGAGAGAGAGAGAGTGTGTGTGTGTGTGTAAATAAGCATTGTAATTGAAGAATATGCTGTTTGTGTAAAAGGGATTAAAGCGTATACTTTGGAGGATATTTTCATTGGCCTCAGAGGCGACACTTCCTACTATATTGAATGCTCTGAGCTAAGGAGACCCATTCAGACATGTGATTCATGCTGTGGGGCCATGATGACTCTATGAACAGCCAAGGTGCTTTTGAACTTGAGTATCCCTTCCCTGCCTATACCATTTATTGCTGTACTTAGACTTATGGGTAGCTGAGAAAAATAAAGTAACTCTATGTTGTCTACAATTCCTGTGTCTTGTTTGTATTTTGGCCTGACCCTGTTTGTATTTCGGTCCCCACTTGTCTGCAACCTTCCTTTCTGCTGAAACATTGGGTGTTTGAAATAGTCCTTTCTCCTAGGCAGGGGCTACCAGAGGTAGAAGACCCTTCCCTGTTTCTAGCCCCAGCAATAGACCATGTCCAGTCTGGAGGTGCCCCCAATTCAATTCATCTTCTGCCTAAATTGAAACCTATATAAGCTTCTTCCTTTTGTTCCCTGATAAATTGCAGTGCCAACACAATATTCACAGCATTGACGGTGACTGTAAATAGGCCAGCATAGTGCTCAATCGCAAAATATAACAGACTTTCCATAGAGAAGATAGAAATAAAACATTCAGACACCAGAAAACAATCCCAAAACCAGAAAGCTGAATCCATAATGACAACATAGAAGTTAATACACCACAATATAGCAGAGAGCCACACCCTCCTTTAGCCTTCCCACAAACCAACACAAGCCTAGCCATCACAGCAGGTGGCAAACAACCAACATTTACTCACAAGCCTGTCTCCCTCTGGTGTGGCCTCTCCTCCCTCTGTCTCTAATTGCTCTAACTACCAGCTTCCTGTGGGCTCTGCTCCACCCTTCAGCAAACTCCTCCCACCACAGACTCTATGTGATTACATTCAGCCTATTGAGGGCAGGGAAGATCTTCACATTCCTATTACCATTACAGAAATCCTCATTGCTTCCTAAATTTCTGGTTCCGTTTCTGGTACCGGTTTGCTTGGGCACTACGCATTTTACACACAGTGAATGGTGGCAGGTAGAATGAGGGCTGCAACACAAACACAGTTGGGGGCAAGATGGAGTTCTTAGTTCTGCCCTGGTTTGTATTTTTTGTTGTGCTGTGTTCTTGTGTCCCTTGGTAATTTGCAAGTACCGTTCATTGCAAAGGAACTAAATGAAATACCTCTCCTTGTATTCTCAGTGCTTAAGCTCAGGCACGGTTCTTCAGAGGTGCCCATTAAAGATAAGAGGTGTTACCTGGGCTGGCTACTTAGTCATTTGGTCATTGGCCTATATGGGATGAGTCTGCCAGTACTTGGCTAGCCTTGCACAGCCAGGAGCATGCTCCAAGCCTTCCTTTCCAGTCCATTGGCACAGTTTTCAAGAACTTGAGAGTCACCATCATGTCACAGTGAAGCCTTGTTTTGTGGCATGACTTACAACTGAATTTCTTTCTAGATATCAACTCTGTAATTTAATTCAGCAGCCTAATAAGGTCAGGGTATTGTGTTAGGTACTTAGGACTAGAGAGATAAACAGAGCCTCCCCATTCATAGCTTACATTCCATGGGGCTATTGGCCATGAAAACTGCTAAGTATAAATATAGTAATTTGAACAGATAGGGAGCCCTGCAGATTTGGGGCAGGGGAGAGGCATCGCCCGTTCGAAGGGAATAGAAGACAGAGCTGAGCAGGATTGAATGCAGACCAGAATGAGGACCAGCTATGGAAGGAGGGAGAGGCAGCAAAACACCAAGTTCAGGGACCATCAGCTTGTCCAGTTTGTAACATGAAGTACGGTGCGGTTCAGAAGCTGGCCTTGCGAGGCGTAAGGAAACGGGCCAGGATTGTATTGGCACTACTTGTTGGGGCTGAACTGAGGGAACTGCCCCATTTGCTCAGTCACATCAGATTGCCAACAAGGCCTATGCTTTGTGTTCTGTCCCACAGACCTTACCAGCTACAGATACTTTGCATTTTCTAATGGGAATCAGTGTGGAAAATTAGAAGATTGCTTCCCATTGCCCACATTGCTGGACTCCTTATAGGGTTAAACTTTTAAGTAGTTCTGTGATGCTCACACTGAGGATAAAGCTGAACACCAGAGAAGTGTGTAAATTGAGACAGTCATGTGTATGCATACGCATTAGTCTAGATCACTTTCGGTTGCTGAAAAACTAGGCTGCTTCATCTCAGAAATATTCGACATGGATTTGCTGAGAATCTAATTGGGGAAGTTGTAATGTCATGAAAGCAGAGAGGGGTTTGTTAATAGAGTCATAAATTGCAGGGAAATGAAAAAAAATGAGAATAAAAAAGGTGACCGGATCTAGTAATTAGTAGATAGTTGGTAGTATTTGAGAGGGCAGTTTCAGTTGAACAGTGAATGAGGTTGGAGGGCAGGTGGGGGGGTGGGGGTGGGGAGGGACTTCAGGGTTAGGTGTGAAAGGCAGAGGGGCTGAAGGATGACCAAATGGCAGAGCAGTGGGCTAGTTTTAGACCGCAGAGGAGGAGCCAGTGGATGAAGACATTGAAGATTGGAGAGATGGTTTCCCAGTTCCTTAGGTACCCCAGAGTTGATAGTCAACTTCTGCAGATATAGCCCTTAAAATAGTCTTGCCGAAGTTTCTTGCTCACTTTGGTTATTTATATTTCTGAGACAAGTAAAATAATCTTTTTTTTTAAAAGGCTGAACTTTTGTATTATCATGTCTTGGTATTTTTCTGTCTGTTCCTAAATCCAACATCCTCAGTTCTTTTTGTAATCAAAATACATGTTTTAGAGTTTGTTTGTGGAGCATATCTCTGTTCTTTCTTTTTAAATTTTGTTTTATTCACAACTATCTGTGTTGACATAGCTTGAGTTCCATTCTGTAGCCTTTCCATTTGTCTTTCAGTTAATTGCATAGTGGCTTATTTAGCCAACTTGGCATCTGGCTGTCCTTCCTTCCCACGTGCCATATCAGATTTCTTCTTCCTGTATAAGAATTCTAAAACAGTCCCTGATGAGGTTTTAACCTTTGGGAATAAATCCAGAATTGTGTTTGGGATTCATAGACTTATCTAGAGGTGGGTAAAATTTGAGGTTGAAGTTCATAGGACTAGTAGCCTGTGCAAGGCTGCTAGTGTTTATGATACGAGTGAAATCCCATTATATTTGGGATAGTTAATTTGCAAAAAAATTTTCATTGTAATTTTATTCTATAAGTTACTGTTTCTTGGTTAAGTAGAACTAGAATTCATGGAGGAAGTTCTGCCAGGTTGGTTCTATTCTTCACCTTGTTAACTCTGAGTCACCTCTGACAATTTACTTATTCTTCAGGCCTTATACCTAGCTAGAAAAAGATCTGCACAGAAGCTCTAAGAATCTGAACCTTTTTTTTTTTTTTAAGTGAGTGGTCAGGAATTGAAAATCTTTTTGTTATATGGATATATGTGTTAATGTTAATTTTTTTCCCCTGTGAGTAGAGTTCCTGTTAAATGGAAGGATGGTTCATAGCTCTCCTTGCAGAGGAAAATAAAGGAGCTAGTGATGGTGGTTTCATCCTGCATCAAAGGCAACAAAAAATAACATTTTAATGAAACATTTGTTCATTTCTTATAATACTTGTGACCTTCATCCCCTTTCCCCTTTCAGAAAAAAATAATCAAGACAATAATTGCAGCTTGTGTGCTAACATCTGTTGCAGGATGAAGTGGTAGAGAAATTACATGAAGAATTCAACCTGCGCTCCAGATTAAATCACCTTATTTGATACTTTGTGATTCGAGTGCATGCATAGGATTTTACACTGTTTACTATCCTCTTTCTGGATACCCCTGCCTTTTTTTCCTCTTAGTGTTTGTGATTCTGTTTTCTTTTGATTTTCCTTTTTGTGCCTCTCTGATTCCCCCTTGGGATCTTTTTCTGCCTTATCAATTGGAACCTCATTCAGCTTTCTTCAGGTCACCTCTTTGCGTCTTGTGGGTTTTAATGATTTCTTAAGATGACTTTCACATGCCTATTTCCACACTCGGTCTCTCTCTTGAGCTTCAGTCTGGCTTTGATGATTGATTGCCTTTTGGACATTTCAAAGTCAAATGCACCTTGTTCAAAAGGGCGCTCATTTTATCTCCTCCCTCCGCTTTTCAGTTTGTCCCTCTTTGTAACTTAACTATTTTTATGGAGCACACCACCATCCATCTGTCATCCTCGGATGTATCCTTGGATCCAGTCAGGAAGTCTCTTCCATAGCATCTCTCACATCTAATCTCCACTCACATGGCCACAGCCACAACCTTAATTCAGGCCTCTAGTCTCTGCCACACGACTGCCAGAGTAATTGGAAACAGGGCAGGAAAGAATGTGATGTGATCTACTTATTGGAGGGAATACCTAAACTGATATCACAGATTTGGAGTTAGTGTTTGGGTTCAAATCCTGTTTTTGCTACTTACTACCTACGTGACTTGAGTTAAATAACAAAATTATGCTCTCTGGACCTCTTCTATGTTGGATTTCTATGTAAAATATAAGTGCTTTCTCAGGACTCTCGTAGCTGTAGATTCTATGGGTTTTTAAATAGCCTTTTCTCAGCAGAGAAGGTTGGAGGCCCCCTCTAGACATGAATAATAGGATATTTTAGTTTCAAAATGGTATTCCTAAAGGCAGATAATCAAGCTTCTGCCATAACTGAAGGAATTAAAAATTAATTAGAATAAATGAAGTGGACTTTATACTAATTGATTTCTTTTAATGTAATTGATGAAGTATATAATGAAATCTTATGTGATTAATGATGATAGGTATATGACACAGTTTGATCTTCACTATCTAGTAGAATCTCTAATGGATTCCATTTTCAAGTTGTTTAATGTAAACGTTATAGGCCCTTAATATCATGCTTCCAAACACTTCAGTTACCACCAATTAATTTTTCTATTTTTAATAAAAAAAAATAGAGTGCTATAGTGACATTGTTTTGAAAAGAAAAAGCAAGATTGTTTTCTCAGTAGACTAAATGATTGGAATTAGGTTGAGAAAAATTAATTTGGAATAAACTCCCACGTTTTTCTCCACATTAGCAATAAATGTTTTCTCATTGCTGGGCCATTTTAAAAACTATTAAAATCAATAGGTGATATGTTGCTTAAAGGTTTACAAGATACTTAACATATGCTATTTGATTCTCATAGCAAATGTGAGGTTGGCAAACTAATATTTTACAGTTTAGGAAGCTGACACTCATATTAAATCCACTTAATACCCAGCTCAGGTCTCACAATAGAACTCATGCCCTCTTCCTGCTATATACCAGCTGCCTTCCAAACCTGATTTTAAAATGCCGAAAATCAGGGTGTTCTAGCCTGTCTTGCAAATGATTTTATCCCCAGTAATCATGGTATGTAGAGGAGACAGCAGATTCCTTTACCATTTTAAGGTTACCTTTACCATTTAAAGTTAGGAAAACTTTATTGAACAATGCTTGAATGTGGAAATAGACTTTGGCCTGGGATCTTTCTGTCACAGGTCTGGGCGTGTTTACTATGACCAGTCTTTTCCATATTGTTTCCATGTGAACTCTTCATTTCTCTAGCTCCATGTGTTTGGAGTGTGTGTGGTTGTGCTCGAGCTCTTGGGCTGTCTTTCATCAGTGTGCCAGAGGTGCTACAGGGATCCATCTCTCTTTGTAAGATACTTGTTCGTGTTCTACAGCCATACCAAATCATTTGTTGTCTCTTTAGGGTTTCTGATGCCATTTTTCCAGTAGAACTTTTGTTAAGCATTTGCTAAGGGCCAGGCGCTGTGCCAGGTGCTGGGGAGACAAATAAAAACAAGGCAGTTCTTGCCCTCAAGGAATTTACCTTTGAATGGGCAGAGGAAGGTAGGCATGACAGAGATGTCAGAGGGGAGGGGTCAGGATTTGATGTGGAGGTATGGATTTGGACAAGATAAGGGGGATGCCCAGCCATGAGTGGTCAGGGGGGGATCAAGAGTGAAGTTCAGGTTTCTTAAGAGCAAGCAGCAAGGTGTGGAGCCAGCATGCTGCCCAAGCATCTGGCTGCTGTGATTTCTTTGTGTGTTAGTGGAGTCCAGTAAGGATTATTGGTGAACAAGTTGAGTTGTCCTACCTCATCGTGGCTGGTACTCATCATAGACTTAAGAGAGGTTGCAGTGAGGCTGTCAGAATGGCAAAAAAAAGCTAGATGTCTGTGACAGTGTAGGCCAGACAACCACGTACAATCTGATTTGGTTTGGAGCTAGTTTTTATAGTGAGAAGTATATTACTTGCTATTCTCTTGAGGGACTTTGAGGCCTTTTCAGTCTGTTTCCTGCTTCAGTCTCATTGTATCACTGGGTAGCAGGATTTGTTGAGCTATTTTAGTTCCTTCTTGTTGATTAAAAACAAAGCTTTGGCTGTTTTTGTGTAGGCAGTGGTGTGTCCAGTTAGAGAAGTGTGGAAATGGAAGGAAAACTGACTGAGTGACAATTGCTGATTCTGATGAGCTTGGCTTTCACAGGCACAAATAATCAATTTTACTGGTCCTCTTTGCTGGTTCAACTGCAGGTTGAATCTATGGCCCAGGGTTTCAGATGCTCGGTAATATGACAGTGAAACTTCCTTGACATGAACAGTTTTAGTTCACCTTGAAGAATGATTGCGAAGGCCAACTACATTTGTTGAACTGATGTTAATAGGCTGAATGTCAAGTCTTGATTTCATAGATGTTTATGAAGGAGAAAGCATTTATTAAGTGCTTAGGTATGCAAAGCTCTGCTAAGCTGCATGTTCCATAGAGAAAAGGGGGATGATTTGTCTGCTTTCGAGGAGCTCACATTTCTTCAGAGAAATACAGCATAGACAGGTGTTTGTAACTACAGATCAGATAAGGCCCAATATCTCATTCTCTAGGAGTGGTAGTGATTGCTATATAATCAAATGTAGATTGATTGAGGATTTTTTTTTTTTCCTTTTGGAGGGCAATTGGGGTTAAGTAACTTGCCCAAGGTTACATGGCTAGTTTTTTTGTGTGGGTGTTAAGTGTCTGAGGTCGGAACCAAACTCCGGTCCTCCGACTCTGGGGCCGGAGCTCTTACTCACTGGTGACACCTAGCTGCCCCTTGATTGAGGATTTTTATGAGGTTATAGGACATCTAGGTTATTTTATTTTATTAATATTTTTTCTTCTCTCTCCTCACAGTTGTGTATAAAGCCATAGCCACTAGGAAGAATTTCCACGGGCATAGAACAATTTCCATGTGTTGGGAAAGGCAGCGCCATTTGCAGTATCACTGTGGGTTAAACAATTTATTTTGAATATGGTAGAGAAGACTAAGTGGGGCAGGTATTATTCCAGTAGGGGCAGGTATTAATGAAACTTGTCAGAAACTATATTAAAAACAGAATGAATTTCAACTCTTGTTTCTGGAGATGATTGAAGAGAATTGAGAAAATTTTTATTTTCATTGCTCTTGTGGTAGCTGGTTACTATGTCTATTTAGTGTGTTGGCAAACCTTTGTTAAAGACTTTCTTTGGCTTGACTTGTGAATCTTACTTGTGCTTGAGAGCTACTCTCTTGAATGAATATTTTACTTGGGAGAAATAATCTTACCTGATTGCAGTCTGTTAGAGAATGGACCCTCCATGCCTTCCACTAGCAACACCAGCCACTGATCAGCAAGTAGAACTCCCAGACTACTGGGGCTGCTTCCAGTCCAGACCACTACAGCAAACTGTTTTGAGAAGGGGCAAACCATCCTAAATAATTGTTAAACACGTGACACTTGATAGAGAAGGCAAACCAGTCTAGCTGAAGCAGCAAGTCACCCTAAAGAAGAGATGGAGATGGCCTATGATCGTTCAGTCCAGTAACTACTGTCCCAGCTCCTGCAGCCAGTCATTCAGGGAAGCAACCCTTGTGGGAATCTGCTTCTGTTGGCCCTGAGGCCCCCACCTCCTAAGCAACAGCAGCTACTGAAGGCCTGGAATAGGAGGTTTTTGCCATGAGAGTCCTTGGTACCATCAAATGACTAAATATCTGAATTGGAAATAATTTTTATTGGTGGGAACAGCACAGAAGAAGCTACATTGCCCTGTGCTTTGCTGTTGCACTCCAAGGATTCTAACTCACACTCCTCCATGACTTGGGTGGTCCCTTCTCCCCTCCCCTGGTTTGTGTCCCTGGAGCTTAGCACAGAGTAAATACACACATGTTTTCATTCTTTGTTTCTTTCACCGATTCATTCTAAACACTTCTGCAAAGTGATGAGTATGTGGACAGGTTCTTATTTCAGCAAACATCCAGTTTTCGAGTTTTTGTTAAAGAAAAAAGCGATCATTGTGCATAGGTTGAACACAGTTGAATGGAGAAGTTTTTAAGAGCTTCAGATGTGCCAAGCATTGCATGAAGTACCAGCCTCAAAGATAAGACACCTGCCTGCACACAAAGAGCTCACAAGTGATTGGGGGGAAACAAATCACTTGGAGAAGTAAGACATAAATAGAATATGGTAAGAGATCCAAAGATGTTGTAAGAGTCCTGAGAAGGAGGAGGAGCCATTCTATGTCTTTGAGGAGACTGCTTGTCAGCAGGATGTGGAAGGCATGTACCAGGGCTCCATAATAGGGAGAGTTAACAGAACTGACTTCTTTGTGCTAAGGTAGAAGTTAGCAGTCACTTTGTTTAAAGAAACTTAAAGTTAATTTGATTTAGATCTTAATGACCCTTATTTTCCAAAACTAAAGGTTTTTGTTGTCCCCTTTCCCTATTTCAGATCAGATGTGCACAGGCATTTGTTTGAGCAATTAAAACAAAATTGTGTTTGAGGAAATTAAATCAAAATAAAGATGGAACTCTTTTAGAGCAGCCAGGACTGTTAGAAATTTTTACAGATTATTTCACAAAGTGGTTGTTCGTGTGTCCTTAAAAGCCTTAAAAAAAAAAATTTGGTTGAGAACCTAATGGATGCCTGGCAAAAATGTTTGCAAAATACTTGTAGCACTAAATGAGCACAGGCATTTTCAGAATAAAATAAAACATTATTGTAAAATGCTCTGCCCCCATAGGGATTTGCTCATAATATGGTTCAGATTTCCCCTTTTGTACTTAGTGTACAGGCAGGCTTCCCTTTTCTTACATGAGTAACTGGTTCCTTGAAAGCATGAGTTTAGGTGGAATAATAACACTGGCCATACTGTTCCTATTTTATAGGAACAGTATTATAAATAGGATAGACTTTGGGATGGCCAAACTTGGGCTTTAAAAGCTTATAAACTATGGTGGGGATGGGGTGGGAGAGCATTTCCAGCTTCTTCCTTCTCTTTTCTCTTGCTTCTTCCTTCTCTTTCCTTCTGCTCCTTTCTTCCTCTCTTCTCTGATGGGCAGAACTTGCTCAGTTGATCAGTTAGGGGTCAGAGGGGTTCCTTGAGCATCAACAGAAGTCAGATAACATTCAAAAAAAATCCCAGTGGAATTTTTTCCAACCAGGCTTAGAATACAACACCAGACAGACACTCAGAATTATATTCTGTCACTCATAGTTGTCACAATGAGACAGCATCTACTTTATAAATAAGAACTATAAAAAAATGAACTCTCCCTTTTTCTCCCGCTTTTTCTCCGTGCTTTGTTAAACAGTGTTCTTGCAATAGACACGTCAGAAGCTTGAGGTATGGCCAACGCTGTTGTCTTAAAAGAATGTTACTCGCAGCTGGCCTGTGGGCAGGTCTCTTATAATATGAATCATTTTATCTTCACTAATAAACACTCTGAGAACCATATCGACCTGGGCTTGGAGGTACTGGGGTCTTTCTGGTTCCTCAGCATTTGATTAGCAGCAGTAGTGCTTGAAGAGAAAGCAATGGGATTGGCTCATTATTAGCCTGTGGGGAAAGTGACCCTCTTTTTTTCTTGATTTTTCTCTGCCCATTAACCTGAAGCTGGTTGAGTTGCTCTCTGGCTGCTGTTGGAGGTGGGGGAGCCCCTAATCTGCATGGGCCCTGGACTTCTTAGCACTAGTTGGGTGATACTGGTAGCTGCTGATATTCCTTCCAGCTCTGAAATCTGGGGATTCTTTATTAGCAGCTTCCATTTACATATGTGCTGGGATCCACAGGCATTTTTTAAGCACCTACTATGTGCCAAGCAATATGGTTACGATAAAGGTCAACAAGGCAATCCCTGCTTTCTGGAAGCTCGTCCCAATCTGTGGAGGAGACAATGTGTGTAGCTTTGTGCAAACAAGATGCATGTGGAGACAGATTGGAGATGATCACAGAGGGAAGACACTGCAGCTGTTGTTGGAAGATGGGGCTGGAATCTGAAGGAACCCAGGGAAGCAGGAGGCTCAATCCATAGCTCTTCCCTGGCATTTCTCCTTCTCCTGGTTCTGGGTGGAGTGTGGAATCTTTCCTTAAGAGAATGCCAACTCCTGAGCAAACTGTGGGGTTCCTGAAGTGTCCTTCCTTCCTTTAGTGGCTTCATTTCTACGAAAAGACTGGGCCTCAGGAGTGGAGGAACTTGCCCAAAGTTAGTGGTGAAGGCCTATTGGAGTCCAGGTTTTCTGATACCAGCTCCATTGTACGGCACCAGGCTGACTCTCTTTGAAAAAAACGGTAGTTAATTGATAGCGTAAAGAAGCTTGTTTTTTTGTCACATGTGAATTTAGAGGCACCTACTGTCTGCCTTTTCTGTTACCGGCTTATTGCTAGTCTTCTCTTGTGTTTCCTATTTTCATTCTGATCTTCTCATGACTTGGCCACAGCGGTATCTCTGCCTCCCAGTTTGACTTTGACTTGTTACTCCATCCCATCCATCCCTCACCCGTGATGTGGTAGGGTGATGAGTGAATCTTAGGCCACCCCTGGTCTAAGAGCTGACTCTGTTTCCGAAGTGGTGAGGTGTGTGTTGTGCATACCAGGCCTGCCTCTGTTACTTCCCATCATATATGGCAAGATTCCTAGCCTCGGTTTTTTTCTCCAGGAGAGGATCTAGCTGCTCTGTCTGGAGAGCCTGGTGCTTGGGCTTTCTTTCCCTATTGACTCTGCCTTGTTTATCTTTCCTCCTGGAGCTGGGAGGGGCCTGGTTCTTTAGCTCTGGTAGTTGGAAGGGCAGAAGGCTATCTCTCCCAGAGATCACCTCTTTTGCAGGGACCCATTGTTGTAGCATCCTTGCTCAGCAACAGCAAACTTTGAACTGAATACTTGAAACTAAAACTTGTTAAAAAAAATCCTTAACAGAAATTCCTTTGGTTTGAGGACCACATTCTTCTTATATCGGGTGCATAGATTTAAGTGTTCATATTTTGTGTTTGTTTAATATGTTGCAAATTTGTACTCTAGGCTTTGCCCTAATTTATGTAGGACTGTATAACTGAACTGTCTGTGAGGAGGTTGACGGGGGAAGCCAGAACCCTGCTCTGCTCCTTTCTGGTGTCAGTGCAGTTGTGATTTAATTTGTATGTGCATAATAGAACACTCCCGAATAGGCTTTCTTATTTATCTTAGTGTCCTAGAGCTAAAGCCTTTGAATAGTATGATCTGACTTTTACTAATTCATCAGGCCCAATTTAGACTCATTCTTTATCTCTGGATCTTCATTTGTCCGCAGATAGATTGGGAGCCAGTCTAGCCTAGATTACTTAAAAATTCACAGGTCTAGGCTTCACTATGGAGAAACCCTGCCTGGGCAGGTGAAGTGGATTAACTGTAGAGTAGTACCGCCTAACATTTGGATTATGGTGGCCTGTTCAAGTCTTCCCTTTTCTCTGAGTCCCTGAAAGGCCAGCTCACAAGCAGCTTAGGTATTATCTGTAGAAGCTCCGAACCAGGCGTTTGATTTTCAGATAACCAATGGGAACCCTTTCATGCCTTAGTTTGAACATGTAGTGCATAAGACACGTGTATTTGCAGGGACTTTATGGAAGCCAGCAGTCCTCTAGTCAGTGTTTGTTTTCTTACCTACTCTGGTTACTGTCGGTGTTGGTTCTGCTTGCTATCACCCCACGGCCCTTTTCCCTTCTTTCCTCTTTACTACAGCTTTCCTGCACTTTTCAGCCTTGGCTCCATTTCTACCCAGCTTTCACAGCCACCACCAACCAGTGCGACCCTCCTTTCTGGGACATGCAATGACACTTTTCTTTAGTCTGTGCTCAATTTTGGTCCCTTGGCCTTTCCTCTTGTTTCTGGGTCTAGGTCTATTGAGAATATTGGAGTGCCAGAGAGCCATGCTTAGGCCTTGTGCTGTGGAACATTTGTTTATATGACTTTAAGTCATACAACATACTCTTATTGAATGTTAAGATGATACAGCTGGTATGGAGGCCTGGAAAACTGGCTCAGGTCTCAGAAAGATCTTGAAAATCTAAATAATTGGCATGAATATAGGAATTTGACATTTTTGGTACTAGACCTAAAGTCTTGTATTCTTTTTTTAAAATATACTTCCCAAGTACCAGGTTGATAATATATTGCTAGATAGTAGTTTACCAGGGGAAAAAAGATCTGAGAGGTTTCAGGGTACTGGAAGCAGATAAGTCAGAAGTGTAATATCATAGCCCTGAAAGGGCAATGTGATCTTAGACTATGTTAACAGGGAGGTGATAGTCAAGGGGTAGGGAAACCTGCAGCCTTGAGGCCACATGTGGCCCTCAAGTTCAGCCCTCTGACTGAATCCAGACTTCACAGAACAAATCCCCTTATAATGAAAGGATCTATTCTGTAAAACTTGGACTCAGTCAAAAGGAGGCTACACCAGAGAGAGGACCTTAGAAGTCCACATGTGGCCTTGAGGCTGCAGGTTCCCCACCTCTGTAAATAATCTGTTCAGATCACATGTAATGAAGGACATTGTTAAGCTGGAGGGTAAGAAAGGAAAGGGGAGGAGGAAAGGGAAGGGAACAAAACAAGCATTTATTAAGTGCTAAGTGTGTGCTACAAATGTTACCTTAGAGGTCTCAGAATCGAGCTGTGTGGGGATCCATTGCAGGAACTGAGGCTCTTTAGTCAGGAGAAGAGAAGACTTGAGGGGAACAGCATCAGTCTCTTCAAGTATTTGAGGGGCTGTAATGTTATCCTTGTTCTGTTTGCCCTCACTGATGGAAGAGTAGCAGGATGTAGGGAGTTGAAGATTGTTAGATTCAGGATTGATCTAAGGCAGTGATGTCAGATTCAGATAGAAATGAAGCCCTGCTGGCAGCATGCTGATTGGCTCTTTGTGACCCCATTTGGGGTTTTCTTGGCAAAGATACTAGACTGGGTTGCCATTTCCTTCTCTAGCTCATTTTACAAATGAGGACACTGAGGCAAACAGGGTTAAGTAACTTGTCCAGGGTCACACAGTAAGTATCTCAGGCTTTTTGGAATCCACATCTTCCTGACTCCAGGCCCAGCTCTATCAACTGTGGCACCTTGCAGTCCCAGTGGCACATTGACTTAGAAAACCACAAATTAGCATTATTTATGTTGTGATGTATTTTTATTTGTTTTGTTAAGCAGTTCCCGATTACATTTTAATCTCTTCTGCAGGCTAAGTTTAGCGCCTCTATGAAACAACCTTGTGATAATTAGTTGTCCAAATGTGGAATGGGCTACCTTTGTAAATAGTGGGTTTCCCCCAGATGTCTTATTCCCCAACTCTTTCCTCTGCTGAAGAGGGCATTCTTTTTCAGGATGGGTTGGTTTTAGTCCATCTGAGTCTCTGAGGTTCCCTTTTATCTCTAAGATTGTTTCATTTTTTAAAATATCTGACTACCAGACAAATGGGATGCTGTTTTATCTGCTTGTTCATATATTTCTTAAATTTCCTTTTGTTAAGACAAATTCACCACCTTATTTTCTTTTTCCTTTAGTATCAACTCCAGGTGATTGGAAGTACCAAATAAGTTGAGCTTCCCCACATCAATGTACTGCCAATGGTAAGAAAATATCTTTCTATTGGAATCAGAGTATGATGATTTGTAATTAAAGTTACTTACATATTTAAGTAAATATAGCAAAGCAGAAACTAACTATAGATTTTAAATTTTTGCCAGATTTTTAAAAGTGGAACTTTTAGAACTTCATTGCAATTTGAAGAAGGTAAAAAAACCTGGTATTTAATGGTGATCATATTTATGTTCAGAAAGTTGGATTTATCACTTTAAACTTACAAATGGAACTTTCTGGTCAGATTTTAAAAATTGTGTTGATTTACAGTAGCTCCTGTGTAATTTTATTTCTTTCTATCCAAAATTACTTTAAACTAATTTTTACCTGTTATGTATCCCCAAATAACATTCAAGATCATCTCTTGTCACACACTACACTGATTGCCTTTTGAGTAGTATATGGGGGAGTGAAATAGTGCCATTTTAGTAAAGCTCTTTCCTTTTCCATCCCATCTCTGATTTGTGGATGTGGTGAATGACTTGCAAGGCTCAGCTTTGAGTAATTTAAAAAGGGAAGCCTTTCTTTTGATTTAGATCAGCTCAACAAGCAGGAATGAAGCCTTTTCTGGGTGCATGGGGCACAGTTTCTGCCATGTACAAGATGATCTTTTGTGGGGAATAAAGCTTTATTGAATATTTGATTGAAAGGAAGAGCTGCCCATGTTAACTGTATTTGAAGAAGGTGGCAGAGAAGAGAATAGAATGGACCCAGATTTCCTGTACAGGTTGTTCCACTATCTCCTGAGGTGACCTAATCAGGCAAAACTGCTTGATCCTCAAGACAAAAATGAAATGAGGGGGTACAACTAGACTGCACCCTTTTGTCTTGGTTGGTCTGTTTTATTTATGTCGCAATTCGTTACTGATAAAGTTGAATTAATATTTATTCCTTGTCATCAAACTGTACCATCCTAATAAATCCCAGCCAACACTAATTTTCTCTTATGTTGTGGTTGCCACCAGGCAGCAGAATGGTAAGCTTTACTACATTGAGCAAACTGATCCTATTTATATAAAAAGTATTTTCAACAGTAGGTTGCATTTTGCAGGGCTTTTAAAAACCTGCTTCACACATACACACCATTAATAAATTTCTGCTCTTTACTTTGGCAAAGTGAACAAGGCTTCATGTTTGAATCTGGTATTTGATGGCTTATCTGTCTAGAAGAACCAACCAAGCTCACTTCAGAGAGGACTTTATGCTATTTGTTGTAGATACTTTTGGGGCTTGTCAACATCTTAAATTATACATCATTTTTTCTATGATAAAATACAGTTTACTGGGAAAATGAATGGAAGCTAAATAATTTATGAAAAATACAGTGTATTAGCTGAAATTCTTAAATTCATGTTTTAGTCAAGAAGTAACCTTTCTAGGGGGATTCCATGTTAACACATTTAAACATTCAATCCAAAACTTCTTAAACTGGTGGGCTACTTTTCCAGGAAGCAGAGGGGCATATAATGACAGATGAGAATCCCAAGGAAACTTCAGGGGGTCATGCATTTCACCCAAGAAAGTGAGCTTTTGGGAAAATATAGACTGCCTCCCTTTTTTAAGACAAACCCCAAATCCTTCCCTCTCCCTCTTTTACATGAATCAATCCACCCAGACCCCCACACAGTGGGCAGTTGTATTCTAATGTGTTCTTCTTCCATCCTGGAGTTAAAAGTCAAGATCAGATTTAGGATCTAGGAGGAGGGGTTAGATTGACAGCTGGCACAGTGTGATGTGACTAGGCTGCTGCTGCTAATGCTGCTGGTTTTTAAGTAAAAAGTAATAAAGTTTGTAAACAGCTGTCAGTCCTCTACTAATGACAGAGCCCTCTGGAAAACAACAAACAACAATGCTTGGGTGTTTGTTAGCTAAAGGAAAATGGTTCCAGAAGAAAAGCAGTTTTTATCATCAGGTCAAAGGACAGGAGAGCAGTTATGTCTGAGTTGAAATGTCATTTGCTTATTTCTGTCTTGTTCCTACTTGGTTGAAATGGTGGTCTATCACTGTTTTATGTATTTATTGAAAAGTGAAATGAATTTTTCATTGAATAGAATTAAGCACCACAATCAACTTCATGACTTTTCACTCTGAAAAGTCTTTTCACTTTTTCACTCATTTTACTCTCTTCTGTACTGTAGAGAGATCATTCCTACTCCCCTCCACCGAGCATTTAATAGTATCTTTCTTTTCAGAGATGGTTAGGGGAACGATTAGGGGAACACATGGACATGTGATTTTCTGGTTATAGGGAACTCTATCCATGCAGATCACCCTATGCTCTAGCTTCTTCTCTTGTGACTTTCCCAGACCCCTTATGTATCAAAGGTGGAATTTGATCCCAGGCCTTCAGGACTCTGACGCATTTCTTTGTCATTAAACCCCAGTTGCCCTTCAGGTTCATCCTAAAATCATAAAAGTAAAACCAATATTGTACCAGTACCCAAGGCTGTAGGTCATTGAGTCTCTCAGAGGTCAGAGGAGGTCTAGCAGGAATTAGAATTCAGAATCTCTGACTCCAAATTCATTGTTCTTTTTTTTTTTTGGGGGGGGGGTTGGGAATGGCGGGTTTTCTGTTGTCCCATGGCATAATTTGCGTTCATTCAAAAAGACAGGTGTTTTGGTTATTACTATTACTTTTTTTAAAAGAATAATCTGTTGAAACATTTGTGAGGTGAACAGACCTGTTAGTGATGGTCAAAAGAACAACCCTTTCTTCCATTAGGCATAGAGTTGCAGTTCCTGTGCAGTTTTTTTCATTAGTAAGATTAAAAACTTTATTGGATCATTAAAAATCCGATAACTAGTGTAGGGAACATTTGGGATTCTCAAGAAAGCATCTCTGTGATAAGGCAAAGTGACATTTCACATATGAAAATCAGTGACATTTCCAGTTCTGTTTAGCCTCAGTTTCATTACTTTTTCAGTTTAAAGTTTTTTTCTCTTGACTATTAATTTCTGTTCCAGGTTTTCTATTGTTGGCCTTGGTCCATTGAAATCTAAACCCTTTCTCTATTATATTATCATTTTATGACCTGTAGGGAAGAAAGTTTCTTTTAAGCACTTTAAAAAAGCTAAAATTCCTCTCCTATGTTACAATGTCCTTCCTACTTCTATGTAGTTTTGCTGCATCACTAATAGTAGCCTGTATTCATATAGTACTTTCACTGATTGGCAAAGTGACTTCCTTTCCTAATTCCTCCCCCACCTCCAACCTTTGATGTAGCCAGGATTTATCTACAGGGATACTGAGGCTCCAAGAAATTAATTGACTTGCCCACAATTAGAGACCTAGTAAATAAGTATCTTTTTTGGGCATTGAACCTAGGACTCTGGAATCATCTGTTAAATTGTATCATTATTTTGTTAAATTCATTTTATCTCAATTTTCAGGGACTTGTCAAGTGAGATCCCTGTTGTTTTTATTGTCAGTTATATTAATTACTTTGGACAGTAAGAAAAACTAACTCAATACACGTGGATGAAAGAGAGGTTTTTAAATGTGTGGGAGATGCACCAAAATGACATTTTGGCAAATTGAAAAAGTGGTTTGATATCAAACAAAAGATTAGTGTCATATTTCTCATTAAAAATGTATGGACAAACTGACAGGCTCCATAGGAGAAGCTGAGTGAGTATTCGCCAGAGCTGGAATTTGTTTCTTGGTTTCTCTGATGTCCTAGAGGAGATTGGATAAATACTCAGAAAAACCACTGGAGCTTTTGAGCAGGCTGTCCTATCAGGAAGCCAGTTGTCATCTGTGAAGAGTTAAGGCATGCTCTTTGAGGGTGATTCTGGGTTTCATTTTGGAACCTCTAATGTTTCAGGATTTAGTGGCATTCAGTACCACAGCCTCTGGGGGCTTCCCATTTCAGGTGTGTGCTGAATATTGGGCATGATGGCAGTGAACACTTTTTGCCAGCATTATGCCTGACTTTACAAAGTCCTCTGCTACATTTCAGGGAATCTGATATGTTAATGTTAATATGTGCACTAGGGATACCTGGTTGGAGGACACAGTGTTTTGATGTCTGATATCTTTTTTTTTTTTTAAGTCAACAAACAAGCCACAGTGGGATCTTAAATTTCCTATACTTTACTTAAATTGTGTAACTGTAAGAATATCATCTTTAGGGGCACCTAGGGGGCACAGTGAACAGAGCACCTGCGCTGGAGTCAGGAGGACCTGGGCTCAAATCCGGCCTCAGACGCTTAACACTCACTAGCCGTGTTACTTTGGGCATGTTACTTAACCCCAATTGCTCTACTTTACCCCCTTCAAAAAGCAAAAAAAAAAAAAGAATGTAATCCTTGTGGACTATTATTTGGGAAAGCTTGCTTCTTCCCTTTTTAATACCTCTGACATGGCCTGCGTGTTGGGTATATCAAAGATAGAATTCTCAAACAGGTTTGGCTTAGGTTAACTTCTGTGGGGTCCCTTCCAACTCAATAACTGACCAAAATGAAAACCTGAACCTGGCCTAGTGGATGAGAGTGTGAGGAATTTTGTAGAAGATAGAATTGATGATATTTGGCAACTTTGGATAAGTGTTGGATAAAGTAGTTACAAACCTGCATAATTAGAATGTTTATGGTGCCTTTGACAGAGAAAGGGAAATTCTGAATAGAGGGGGTTGATGTTGGGGTGGGGGGCGAAGATAACATTCATTTTTGGACTTGCTGCTTTTGAGATGCCTATGGGACATCGAGTGCAGCTCCCGAGAGAGGGAAGAGAGACCTAGGGGAGGAGTGACTGAAGGGAGTGGCCCTGTAGACCTGGAAGCATTCAGGTTTACATGAGAAGACCAGAGGATACCATCAGAGTTCAACTGTCTATTCTTCCCAAAGCCAGTGCTCCCTCCTGGTCCTGCCCTCTTAGACCAAATGTAATTCCTGTTATAGGATTCTCTTTTGTGCCCTGAAACCCATTGGTGTCTTTCTTAAACCTTTTCTGCAATAAATATCTTTCTTCGTTAAGCCTTGATCTTGGGGCCTTCAGCCATCCTCCTCATCCTTATTTATCAGTGCATATTCATCATAAGATCTAGAGCTGGAAAAGACCTGAAAATTCATCTTGTTTGAACCCCTTATTTTCTTCTCTGCCTCCCTCTGATGAAATAATGTAGGTTAGACTCGATTTCTAAAATCATTTGGAAAAGGGACAAACACAAGACTATTGGCACTTCAGCTGTACTTATTCGTCTTCGTACACAAAACATACTCTCCTTTAATAGCATAAACCTAATTTTTTTGACTTGAGATGTATTAGAAAAGATGGCAGTGTTACTTGGCCATTACCTACAATTAGAAAATTTTCACAAATGAGTTTAATGAGGGAGAATGGATATCATAAGGTAATAACCTGAATTAAAGCCTAATTTAAAGACAGTTGAGTTTGTTTCCTTATACATATGGCAACTCAAACTAGACTGAGAAAGTGAGGTATAATAGAGATCCTTTTGGGATCTCCTTAGAGAGTGATAATAATTTGTCCTAAACTTGTCAGTTGCATGTAAACTGTGTTTTTATAGCACTCCAAAGAAGCCTGCCTTTGTTCCCAGCAGTCACCCAATGATTGTTATCTTTTTATTTAGAGTATTTACTTGGTAGAGATGAGCCTCAAACTTGATCATATCCAGTTACCATAAATTCTTATTAATAAAGCCTAAATTAAAAGACCTTGTTTAAATAGATGACCTAAGGAAAATGAGTGTGTTTATTTAGTTGTTGTAAAGCCTGACACTGTGTTTTAAGTTAACGAAATTCTATGCTAGCCTCCTATTCCAGTTATGTTGCACCAGTAGAACTTCAGTCTGATACAGAACCCTCCCTGTAGTTTTGTTTAGATGCTTATATAAAATGACAACACTTAAGGGGTACTTATGGGTAAAAAATGGGGAATATAGTCCCTGGGAAGGTACAAGAGAAGTCCTTTCTTCTTCTTTCTTGGGGATGAAATGTTAGAGTAAGAGGCATGTCATTTTTGTCTGTGTGGTAGTTTTTTGTTTGAAGAGATGCAAGTTAACCCATGAATCTAATCATTAAATTGATGAATGAAAATGGCCTATCCAAACTGATGGTTATCTATAGTGTGGTTTTCGTCAGTGGTAGAAATGGGCCTGTTAGGAGAGAGTTGGTATCAAGGCATATGAAGTATGGGGGAATGGGAACCATACTATTCTCTTTCAGATTAGAACATATTACTTACTATTACTTAGTCTGTAAAATGGGAGAGCACCTACTTAGAAGGAGCTATAGGAAATTTGTTACTGTCCACCAGAAAAATAAGATTTTACTGGAACAAGGGAAAAAATTGAGCTTATGTATACATTAATATTAACCATATGAAGGGTATTGTTTGAAAACATAAAGAGTTCTAAAACTTCAAGAAATATACATTATCAAAATGATGTTTAGTGAATGTGCTGTTTTCTTAGATTAGGGTTACAGGACACAGATGGGAACCCATTCTTCCAAAGCTGATATTCTTAAATTATATTCTTCCAAAGCTGATATTCTTTAAATGATATGCTCCTGTGAATGAAACTCCCATGGGACTCTCCACAGATGTCTATTAGAACCTATCCTCTATTTAGAATAAAAAGTAGGTGAAACGGAATTATTTACTACAAAGGACATTGTGTTTTTTGATTAGTGGGAGTCAACCACATGACTTAGGACATCAGTCATTCAGTCCTGTTTCAGGGTATCATCAGTGGTGTGGGAATGACCCTTGGTTATTTGAGGCTATGCCAGTGGAGGACAAACCCCTGGTGTCACAGTCACAACTGGGGTCACAATCTTGGACTTGTTGGTGATGCCAGCTGCAGCCCAACTTGGCTAGGCAAGGTGCATTGTCTCACCTGGTGTTAAGTGATCATTTTTTCAGGAAGGCTGCTATCTAGGTGTGGAGGATTTCCAGAGGGAGTGGATGATGAAAACCCTTTGAAGAACCCAAGAACAAGTGATTATTCTGAACTTGGAAGTTTATCCATTTTCTAATCCATATGTCTTATTTGAAAGATTAGTCAAAGATATGAGCCTGAGAAAAATATTAGC
The DNA here is from genome assembly GCF_028583685.1 of Petaurus breviceps papuanus. NCBI lineage: Eukaryota > Metazoa > Chordata > Mammalia > Diprotodontia > Petauridae > Petaurus > Petaurus breviceps. The sequence continues at coordinate 38,081,915 of NW_027185759.1, read as the reverse complement.
TTTCTCTACTACTGGTTAATTTTAGGACAGTGGTCCTTGCTTTGTATCCTTTTCTAATAGGACTGAAGAGCATTGCAATAAAAATTGTGGATCATCTTCAGGTTTATGACTTGGGGAACCCATCAGTTTCCATAAAGATTAGTAGCTAATTAGATTAGTAATGCAGAGTACTAGACAGCTATAATTGGGAACAAACCCGGGATTACAGCCAATTTTCAAGCTTTTTCTCTATTACATCTATAGGAAGAAGTTGTTGCCAGGAACTGAAACATGTGAAAGCATCCTGGATGCTAAATCTGTAATTGTCCTTTTTTTCCCCTTAGGATGTGTAGAAAGAAATTATCATCTCAATAGAACAGCCTTGGAAGTAAGTTTCAAAAAACTGCCAGCTGTTCCAATTTGTAGTAGCCTGCCCAACTTTAAGATGGGTTTAGAATACAGTTGCTACAATGTTAAGATGGGACATGATATTTATACTAGGGCATACCTAGCAAGGATAGACAAGATTTTGTGCAGTCTGTTTTAAAAGGATCCTGTTAATATTTCTCTTAAGAAGGCTAATTCCTTTAAAACTGATTCTAGCCTGCCTTTTTATATTTTCACTTCATTCCCCTATGAGACAGGGTCCAGTGGGACCATATAGCAGCTGGTTAAATCGAGTGAGTGAAGTGAGTTATGACCGAAGCCTTGGCTGGAGGCTTCTCTGTATCTTCTACATGCACTTTTCACATAGCATGGAAGTGCTTCAAGGATGTGCATATCCCTAGCACTTAGCCGAGTACTTTTCACATAGGTAATAATTAGTGTTTGAGATTGAATTCAGATCTACAATCCTTATCAATTAATAAGTATTTGTTAAAGTACCTACTGTGGACCAGATACTTCAATGTGCTTTGTAAGGTATCTGTGATGGAGACAGAGCAGTGCCACTTAGAAACTTGCAAGTGTCTGTTCAGTTTGTTTGTGGCTCTCGTGGGCAAATGACTGTCTGTCTAAGGCAAGTCGATAAAATGATCAATTGGTGAGTTTTGTTTCTGTGTCAGTAGAGGGAATATCCACACCAGGAATTTCCCATATGGGCACAGTCAAGTGTTTGCCTCTATCTCCCTCCCCCCCCCAAATATATATTAAATCTGTTACTTCAAGGCCATTGTGAATTAGTAAAATGATAGCCTCAGTAAAACAAACAAATTAAGGAAAGAAAAAACATTAAGTATTTACTATGTGACAGGCATTGTGTTAAGTTCTAGGTGTGCAAATTAAATAAGTGACACCGTCTCTGTCCTCCCAGTCCCCTAATCTCAGTGATACCCTCTATTCCTGCTGTGACAGTCCCCCATGGCTCTGTCCTAGGTCCATATCTCTTTCTGGGACTCTGATCTCACCACCTCGCTTGGGTTTAATGGTTTTTCTTTATGCAGATGATTCCCGGAGCTATCATCTAGTCACTCTTGTGTGCAGTAGCTCAGAATGACATCATATCTTGAATTTAACGTCTCCTGGTGTCTCACGCACAGCATGTCCAAAACACAACTCATCCTCTTTTCTGGTTTTCTAAACTTTCCTGTTAGTTCCTGTCCAAGGCGCAAGGTGTCATCCTGCTCTCCTTAGTGGAGTCTCTCCTCACTCATTGCTAGTCAGTTCCCAAATCCACCTCCCTTCTCTCTACCCACAGCCGCCTTGATAATTCAGGCCATCTCCACTTCTTGCCTGGACTCTTACAGTAGCCTCTTAAATGGACTCCCTTGCTGTCAGTCTCACCCCACTCCACTCTGTTCTCCACCCAGCTGCCAAAGTGATTTTCCTAAAGTGTAAGTCCGACTGTTACAACTTCATGCCTTCCTGTTACCTCTAGGATCTTTTTGCCATTTAAATCTCTTATCCTGGTTACATCTTTTGGCACTGAAAACCTTTTACTTGGCTCCGGGGCTCTGCTTATCTTCGCCCACATCACTTTTCTCCACATACTAGACAGGCAAATGTCTTGATGCACTAGGCTGTTGCTCACCTCCACCTCTACACCTTTGCTCTGACTGTTCTTCATGCCTGGCATGCTCTCCCTTTTCACCCCTGACTTTTAGAATGCCTGGATTCTTTCAGAGCTCAGCTCAAATTCTGCCTTCTAAGACCTTTCCTTGTCTCCCCACCTGCTAGTGTCTTTACCACCAAGGTTCTGCCTCCTTTCTCCCTTCTCTTTACTCAGTAGAGCCTTATGGATACATGTTCATAATATACATGGATTCCCCCCATTAGAATGTGAGGTCCTTGAGGGCCTCTTTCTGCATTTTATTTGCATTCTTAGTGCATAGCACAAGACCTGACATATAGAAAAAGAGCAATTGATGATGTTTTCATAGGCATAGAAGATACACAGAGAGGGAGCAATTGGCCAGGGAAGGAAGTTTAGACCTGGAGAGGCCCAGGCAGAGGGGGGCTGTAGGGTCTGCCTGGAATAGATGACAAACCTTTTTCAGAAATCAATGTAATGCTGATTGGATGACTAGTCCTACAGCAAGAGATGGAAGTACTTTGTATCATAAGCCTCAGTTTTCTTATCTCCAAGAACTGAGGGAGGTGGAAGTGGCTGGCTTCTGAGGTCCCTTCCAGTTCTCAGACTGATTCCATCACACACTCTCCTTGTATGGATTGTCAGTGTGATTGAAAAGGTCAGTTACTTAAAATTAGGAAAACAACTTGGCATCAAACATTTATGTGAAATTTGTAGGAAATGTAGTAAAGTTTGATTCCACTAATGAAGAGTATCACATGCTATTATTTCTGTTTTTATTTAGATGAATTTCCTTTTGGGTCTGAGAGGCCACAAGCAATATACCTCTTTAGGAAATTTTCATTTTTCTTCTCCCCTCTTATATATGTTTTTTAAAATATGAAATTTGGTGAACTATCTTTTTAAGGAAGTAGACCACAAAACCTGACTGAATTTTGTAACTTATTTTTAGAGCTGGAAGGCACTTTTGAGGCCATCTAGTTCAAGATGAAGAAATCGAAGCCCAGAGGGTTTAGGTGCTTTGCAGCAGGTCATGGGACATCGGTAGTAAGGAAGCCACAGAGCTAGCATCTCCCACTGGGGCCACCATGTTCTGTTTGCTATACCACACTCAGGGCCTCCCTATTTCCTTATGCCACGTGGAAATCTGGTGTAGAAAACTGAGCTTCTCGAGGGTAGGACTTAGGCCTGTACTTTGCTATTATCATTTGTGTATTTGTTATATTTAAGGTTGTCCAGTTGACAACATCTTAGAGAAGACACAGCCTCTGAGCTTCACATGAAGCAAGCAGTGGGCTTGGGGCAGCAGATGGTGGGCAGTGACCTCTTCTGGGGACGGGGGCTAGAGCTCCCTGGCCAGGACCAGCTTGTGGACCCTGGGAGAGTTGCCTGCCAACAGTGGTGTCACCCTCAAGTAGAAAAGGGGGAGGAGCACAGAACAATCCCGAGCTCTACATGTTGATGCAGCTTTAAAATGTAATGTTATCTACGTTCTATTGTATTTTTGTTAAATGTTTCCTAATTACATTTTAATCTGGTTTGGACTAAATATTGAGAGCACCCTCCGTTCTCTCCCCCTCCCCATTCTTGCTATCCTTAGCTTATAGGGCAGTTCCTGGTACAGACCACTGACCCACTGAAAGGAAGGTTAAAGTGACTGGGAGGGACTTGAACCCAAGTTTTGCTAGCTTTGAGGCTCATTCTGTCCAATGCTCTGTATTGATCTAAATTTGACTAGGATATCTGTGCAAATAGCTCATCTGAAAGAAGGCTGGGCCTTAAGCCTTTGAAGTTGGCTGCAACTCCTGTTTTCTGTCGTTTTCTAAAATGAAGATAAGAAAATTAGGCGAAAAGTACCCACACTGTGGTCATTAAAGTAGCACTGTGTGTGTATATCATGTTTTCTTTTCTCTTCACCACCCCCCTTCACCAAAGCTCCCCTGCCTTTCTTTGGGATAGGTAGCAGTGATCTGGGAAAGGGATAGTGGCCCACCTTCTCCAAGCATCCATTTCACCTTCCTTTTCTCCAGACCTGTGAGTTTATCAGAGAATTCAAGGTGTGGAAACTACATCTGGGTAAGTGAAAGTCATTTTAGGTGGGAAGTACTGAGATGTCATGTCTTACCCATGCTGACAGATTTTTAATTTTTTAATCATTTTTTTTTCAAATGCTTTATTAACTTCTGATTTACATCATTTCTGCCAGATTTTGAGTTACAAATTTTCTCCCCGTTTTTCCCTACCCACCGTGCCAACATAGCAGTCCCACAGGATATCCCCTCCTCCAATCTGCTCTCTCCCATATCTTCTCCCATACCCCCTTTGACTTTTCCAGTAGGGCATGGTGGATCTCTATGCCCCAGTGCCTGTATATCTTATTTCCCAATTACATGCAAAATAGTATTAATAATAGTGTGTGTCTGTGTGTGTATAAATATATATGTAACTTTTTTTTAAACATTTGATTTTAAAACTTTGAATTCCAGATTCATTCACTTCCTCCCTTGTCATCCTTACTGGGAATATAAGCAGTTAAGCATAGGTTGTACATGTGTAGCTAATGCAAAACATTAACATAGTCGATATGTTGTAAAAGACTGACTATATTTCCCTCCCTCCTATCCCGTCTCCCACTTGTTCTGTGCTCTACTTTGATCCTGTCCCTTTTCAAAATAGTGCTTCCAGCTTCCCTCCCCCTTCCCAGCCTGCCCTCCCTTCCATCATCCCCCCTCTCATCCCCTTCCCCCCTACTCTCTTGTGGGGTGAGATACCCTATTTAGTGTGTATTTCATTCCCTCCATGAACCAAATTCAATGAGAATAAAGTTGACCCATTCCCTTTTGCCTTCCTATTCTTCCCCTCCATTGTCACCATTTTCCCTTGCCTCTTCTATATGAGATAGTTCACCCCATTCTGTCTCTCCCCATCTCCTCTCATTATATTCCTCTCTCACCTCTTAATTTCACCTTTTAAGTAACATCCCTTCCTATTAAATTGGTCCTGTGCCTTCTATCTATGTAACATATATACACACATTCACATATGTATTCATATGTCAGTATACCCTTCGATTTATTTCCTTCATATAGTTATATTCCCTTCAACAATTTTCATACTGAGAAAAGTGTCATCAGTTACAATTATTGTTTATCCACGTAGGAATGCTAATAGTTCAACTTCGATAAGTTCCTTATGATTTCTTTTCCCTGTTTACCTTCTCATGCTTCTTGTATCTGAATGTCACATTTTCTATTCAACTCTGGTTTTTTCATCAAGAATGCTTGAAAGTCCTCTATTCCACTGAATGACCATATTTTCCCCTGAAACATGATACTCAGTTTTGCTGGGTAAGTGATTCTTGGTTTTAATCCCAGCTCCTTTGCTCTCTGGGATATCAAGCCCTTTGATCCCTCAGTGTAGAAGCTGCCAGATCCTGAGTTATCCTGATTGTGTTTCCACCATATTCAAATTGTTTCTTCCTGGCTGCTTGTAATATTCTCTCCTTGATCTGGGAATTCCAGAACCTGGCTATAATATTCCTAGGAGTTTTCTTTTTTGGGATCTTTTTCAGGGGGTGATTGGTGGATTCTTTCAACCTCTCTTTTGCCCTCTGGTTCTAAAACATCAGGGCAGTTTTCCTTGAGAATTTCTTGGAGGTTGATTTCTAGGTTCTTTCTTTGATCATTGCTTTCAGGTAGTGCAATACTTTTTAAATTATCTCTCCTGGATCTATTTACCAAGTCAGTGGTTTTCCCAATGAGATATTTCACATTGCCTTCTATTCTTTCATTTGTTTGGATCTGTTTAACAGCATCTTGATTTCTCATAAAGTCACTAGCTTCCATTTGCTCCAGTCTAATTCTGAAGGAATGATTCTCCTCAGTGAGTTTTTGAGATTCTTTTCCCATCTGTCAAATTAGGCTTTTTAAGACATTCTTCTCCTCATTGCCTTTCTGAGCCTCTTTTGCCATTTGAGTTAGTCTGTTTTTTAGGGTGTTATTTTCCTCAGTCAGGCTGTTGACTCTCATTTCGTAATTTTCTTGCATCGTTCTCATTTCTCTTCCCAGTTTTTCCTCCACTTCTCTTATCTGCTTCATAAGGTCCTCTATGGCCTGTAACCAGCTTGTATTTTCCTTTGAAGCTTTTGGTGCAGGAGTTCTGACTTCACTGTCTTCCTCCTGTTCCATTCTTTGATCCTTTTTGTCCCTAAAATAGGAGTCTAATGTTGGATTCTTCTGTTTGCTTTGGTTCCTTTTCCTGGTCATGTTGCCACTCAGTCATGTTGAACCCTGGGCTTTTTGTCACAGTCAGACTCTGCTACTAGACAGGGGAGCTTTCGTCCCAAACTCTGGGGTTTTCTCAGCTGCTGGAGGTATTAGTTGGGTACCCTCTCTGAAGCCTCCACACACTCAGGCAAGCTGGTCACACACCAGGACCTCCACCCTAGACTGCAATCCAGATCCAAGCAGGTTACAGCAAGAGCGATTACCCCATCAGATTGGTCACTTGGTCCCCCTACACTCTGCATGCCAGGAGCTGAAGCTACCACATGGCTGCACAGAAGCCCTCAGTGGCTTCTTGCCCTGGGGGCAAAAGCCAATGCACTCCCAACTACTGGGTCCCAAAGTCCACACTTCACTGACCTCTCACTTTGTCCTTATCATCTGTGTGTTGATAATTCTGGACAGCCACAGCTGCTGGGGATCTGGAGTCCCTCCAGCAGAGGGCTGGCCAGGCACTCCCTGGGGCTAAAACCTAGGTGTGGGGCTGGGCTCAGCTCCCAGAGTGCTGGGCCAGCAGATTCCTGCAGGCCTGCCGGGCTGTCCTCAGCGGGAGGTTAGCTTCTCTGTCTCATTTTGTGAGTTCTATAGCTCCAAAGTTTGTTCAGAGTCTCCTTTTACATGGATTGGGGAAGGTGGGAGCCGTTGCTGCTTGGAGGTCCTGTTTCTACTCTGCCATTTTGACTCAGCCGCCCCTCCCTTTCTCTCCCCCCCCCCCCCCAATTTTAAATTTTTTTATCCACTATAGTACAAGGTGTCTTTAAAGTTTTAATCTTCAGTGGGATTTTCTTCCCTGCCTTCATATTCTTTTCCTCTCCCCCTCTTCTCTCTGCCCAGTCATAAACATCTGTTTATTCTCTTTTATTTCCTTGTGTTCTTTTTTTAAAAGCCTTTTTCTGGCTTAAATGCTAATAGCATTGTAGATACAGCATTTGGCTGTTCAGGAGTATAGAAAATAAATACAGATCAGACAGCCTGAATCTGCATATGTTAGAGTTTGTTTTAGGCTGATGGACAAAAACTGATTAGTTTAAAGTTAAGAAATGCAGAAAGTACCTAAAATAAGAGTTAGATTTATAGGGTGAAATGAGATTTATTGACTAGACACAGAGCAGCAAATACCATTCAATAGCCCCTGGGGCCCATGGATGTGGCCCCAGCAGCTCCTGAGTAAGCAAGTCCCATCAACCAAGCTTTATCCCAGACCCCTTATTCTTTATTTTTTGTGGACATTGCAAGTGTCATCAGCCAAACGATTAAGAATGCCTGGGAGGAAGTTGGAGCAAGAAACCCATGTGCTAAGTGAGTCAGTGCCCCTCTGGGCCAAGAAGATTTTATGCCCCGAAGGAGGTTTGAATGGAAAAATACCAGCAGAGGCCTTGGATATTTACTTGGACTTTGTTGTGCAAGGCATCTGCGTAAAGCCTGGGAATGGGGGTGAAGGGGTAGTTGGAAGGATTTGATTCATGATGGGCTGCTTGGGTCTAAAAGACACTGATTGCCTGGTGAATAGTGACTAAAGCAGAGTTACAAAAGCTTGAAGCCAGAGTTCCCACATGTGATGGGTAGTTAAAGGAGTTGGCTTAAAACTCCTGCTGTGGAATGAAGCAGTCATGAAGGAGCATTTACTCTGTTGGCAAAACCTTCTAGTAGCTAATGAATAAGCACATAATGAAGCCATGTTCCTTGCTGACCCATGGCACACATTCAAGAGTATCCATTGTGACTCAAGGAAACATGATTGATCAACAGATATTTAGTAAACATTTGCTTTGTGCAAGATTTTTTGCTCTGCACTGTGAAGGAAGCAAGGATCAGGTATAGAACTTGTTTTTTAGGGAGTATATATAATCAGGATAAAGGAGAAGACCAATTTCTGATAAATAAGGATTTGAGGAATAATACCACTAGGTAGCAGTTTTATATGATTATAATGGATTGTTACTTAAAAAACTCAAGTTACATTTTTAAATTGAAGCTCTGATCACTAATTTGTTTATTCCGTCACTGTTTACTTTTTACTTCTCAGATAGATAATTTTAAAAAAAATTTATTAATTTATTTTTATTTTTCAACATTCAGAATCTTTCATAAGTTTTAAATTTTCTCCCCATCCCTCCCCCTCCATCCCCAAGGCAGCATGCAGTATGGTATACTACACATACATTGCTGTTAAACACATTTTCATTTTAGTCATGTTGCATTGAAGAATTCTAATGAATGGAAGAGACCATGAAAAAGAAAAAACAAAAAAGAAAATAGTCTGCTTCACTCTGCATTCCAACTCCATAGTTCTTTCTCTGGATGTGGATGGCATTTTCCATCATGAATCCTTTGGAATCGTTTTAGGTTCTTGCATTGCTGAGAAGGACTAAGTCTCTCAAAATCAGTCATTGCACACTGTGCCTGTTTCTGTGACCAGTGTTCTGATTCTGCTCACTTCACTCAACATCAGTTCACATAAATCTTCCCAGGTTTCTCTGAAGTCCGCCTGTTCATTTCTTTCTTTCTTTCTTTCTTCCTTTCTTTTTTTTTTTTTTTAAAGCAATTGGGGTTAAGTAGCTTGCTCAAGGTTACACGGCCAGTTATTTTGTGTGGGTGCTAAGTATCTGAGGCTGGAACCGAGCCCGGGTCTCCCGACTCTGGGGCTGGCACTCTTACTCACTGCGCCACCTGGTTACCCCTGTTCATCATTTCTTATAGCACAATAGTATTCCATTACATTCATATACCACAACTTGTTTAGCCATTCCCCAGCTGATGGGCATCCCCTCAATTTCCAGTTCTTGGCTGCCACAAAAAGAGCTGCTATAAATATTTTTGTACATGTGGGTCCTTTTCCCATTTTTATGATCTCTTTGGGATACAGCCCTGGAAGCTGTATTACTGGGTTAAAGAGTATGCACATTTTTGTAGCCCTTTGGGCATAGTTCCAAATTGCTCCCCAGAATGATTGGATCAGCTCACAATTCCACCAACAATGAATCAATGTTCCAACTGTCCCACGTCCTCTCCAACAGTTATCATTTTTCTGTTTTGTCATGTTAACCATTCTAATATGTGTAATGTGGCATCTAAGAGTTGTTTTGATTTGCATATCTCTACTCAATAGTGATTTAGAGCATTTTTTCATGTGATTATAGATAACTTTAATTTCTTCCTCAGAGACACATAATTAAATGTACCTCTGTGGGACACATGGCTGAGTAATAGCATGTATATGTCTGTTGGTGGGGGTGTAGGGCAAAGGGGTTTGTAAGCATCCCAGAGAAGCTTCAGGTTGCAGTTTTCAGGTACTGGAAGAAAAGGGGTGCCATGGGTTAGGGAGGGAGGTTTCTAAGAAGCTGCAGTAGCCTCTAGTTACTGCCTTGTTTAATTACTTCTTTGTCCCCTATCCCCAGAGAATACTACAAAACAAGCTAAGTGGGAACAGCAGTCCAATGCAGTGAAAACACTGAAGGATTTGGAATCTCATGACCCTGGGTTTGCTCCTGGATGCTCAGCGTCCTGAGACAGTAGAATACATTGGATCAAAGATGCCAAGGGAATTTAAAAGGCTAAAGAGAGCAGAGGGAGTGTGACCACTTGACACGTTGTAGATGGGATTCCTATTTCAGGTGCGGATTGAGGTTCTTTAGATCCTGGCTCTGTCTTTTATAGCTTATATGACCTTGGACAAATCACTTCCTCCCTCTAGGTTCTAGTTTCCTTATGTATGAAATTGTGGGAGGGTTTAACTACATGACTTCTGAGGTCCTTTCCAGCTCTGAATCTCTCTGATGTTCCTGTGAATTAGGGAAGTTCTGTAAGGCTAATATTATTTTCCCAATCTACCTGTTGAAACCGAAACTCAGTAGGAGGTTTCCTTTATCATTTCTTTTACCATTGTATTTAAACTGATACAAAGTCATTAGCATATTTCATCAATATAATTATAATGTCTTTAAAGAATTTTAAAATATTAATGGATTTCTGGTTCCAAAGGGGAGAAATCTGATACTGGATAAAAAATAGAGTAATTGATCAGTGGAAGAGATTAGGTATATAAGACACAGAAGTAAATGGTATTGTAACCTCGTATATGATAAACCCCAAAGATCCTAGTTATTTGGGCAAAAACTCACTATTTGATAAAAATTGCTGAGAAAACTGGAATGATCAGGCGGAAATTAGGCATAGACTGACATCGTATACTGTACACCAGGCTAGGGTCAAAATGGATACATAATTTAGACATAAAGGGTGATATCATAATCAAATTAGTGAAGTATGGAAGAGATTATGGCTCAGGTCTGTAGGTAGGAAAAGAGCTTATCACCTAGCAAGAGATAGAAAGGATGATGGGAGGTAAAATAGATAATTTTGATTACATAAAATTAAAAAGTTTTTCTTTTTTTTTGGGGGGGGGGGAGGAACAAAACCAATGCAGCCAAAATGAGAAAAAAAAAGAGCAGGAAACTAGAGGAAATAATTTTTGCTGCAAATTTCTTTAATAGAGGTCTCATTTCTCAGCTATATAGAGAGCTAAGCTACACTTATAAAAATAAGAACCATCCCCCCACTTATTGAATCAAGGAATATGAACAGGTAGTTTTCAGAGGAGGAAACCAATGCTATTAATAATCACATGAAAAAATGATCTAAATTACTAATAATTAGAAAAATGCAAATTAATACGACTCTGAGGTATTTAACTACCTTACACCCATCAGATTGACTAAGATGACAAATCAGGAAAATGACAAATGTTGGAGGGGATGTGGGAAAATAGGTACAGTAATTCATTATTGATGGAGTTGTGAACTAGGCCTTGAACTAGTTGTGAACTAGTTCCTAAAACTCCTGAAGCTAAAAAACTGCAAACCTTTAAACTTAGCAATACTCTACCAGGTCTGTATTCCAAAGAGGTTAAGGAAAAAAGTAAAAGACTTGTATATTAAAAAAAAATTATTATAGCACCTCTTTTTTTTGGGGGGGTGACAAAGTATTAGAAACTGAGGGGATGCCCCTAAATTGGGGGATGATTGGACAAATTACGGTGTATGAATGTGATGGCATACTATTGTGCTGTAAGAAATGGTGAAGGGAGGGGATGGTTTCAGAAAATCAGGGAAGACTCTGAAATGATAGGAAGTGAATTAAGCAGAACCAGGAGAACATTGTACACACTAACAGCAATATTAAAATTGCAGTCAACTGTGAAAGACTTAGCTACTCTGATCAGTGTGATAAGCCATCATAATGCCAAAGGATTCCCAATGAAAAACACTATCCATCTCCAGAGAGAGAACGGATAGGCTCATAGTGCAGATTGAAGTATATTTTTTTCTTCTTTTAATTTCCTTCCTTCCTTCCTTCCTTCCTTCCTTCCTTCCTTCCCTCTCTCCTTCCCTCCTTCCCTCTCTCCTTCCCTCCTTCCCTTTTTCTTTCTCCCTCCCTCCCTCTCTCCCTTCTTTCCTTTCGCTAATTCAGAAGCATGTTTTTTTGACAACTTCATATATGTAATGAGTTCTATTTCTTGCCTTCTCAACGGGTGGGAGTGGGAAAAGGAAAATTATTTGGAACTGAAAATAAAATAAATTTGATTTGAAGAGAGGGAGAAATGTGTTTATTTTATTTAATAGAATCTTGATATGAGTGAAGATGATGAAGAATCTGGGATTATTTTTCCTTTTCTTCCTGTTCTAGTGTTTCTTTTGAATGTGCTGTCTTAAGAGGCTTGTCATGCAGTGTGCAGCACTGTAGTGGGAGGGTAGGGGAGAGGGGGAAGTGCTGAACAAGGGGCTCACCTTGGCAGGTAAGTGTCTATTTCCTGCTGGTTTAGATGCTGCAGCACAGTCACCCTCTTTGTGGGCAGATAGTAAACTGGTTTGCAAAGCAGGGCTTTAAAATGATCTAAAAGGGAGCACAGGAGCATATTAACCCCTGAAATAAGAATTAATCGTAGCAAGCTAAAATTGATAAGATAATTTTCTCTTACTATTCTTTGCAGTAAGTTCCTCAGAGTTCAAAAAGAGAGTAGTGGAGTATCTCATACAAAGAACTCTCCCTCCCCAGTATAGCTCTTGATTCGGTTAATTTGGAGGTGTGTTGGAGAGGGTACTAGACTCAGTCAGTAGAGACCAGGATTAGAAATCCTATGTTGTTTCTGATTGTAGACAAGTCTATCTCTGAATTATAAGATAGAGATGAAGACACTGGCCAGAGGATAGATCTTGGACAAAGGAAAATCTATGACCATGGACAAATTGATGGTCCAGGAAGCTTTTTATGACAGTTGCATGTCAGTGGTAGGTTCCCAACACCAGTGTTTCACCAATTGAATTCTCAAGAAGGTGGTGTGAGAAGAGTAACATTTAGAGAGTTGTTAAGATAAATGAAACGATATAAGTAAAGTGTTCTACAAAAGAATTTTTTCGCTTAGAGCTTTTGACAAAACTGTTATGGCCTGTTGGTTGGTGAATAATAATGAACTTGAAATTCTTTTAGTATTTGTTACTTGAGGACTTTGAGCTCTAAACATTGAAGTAGAAGAACAGAAGGAATCAAGATTAAAAATCAGAGTAGTACAGAGGAGTGGGGTGGCTTGGTTTTATCTTCTCCCGATTCTGAAGGCTCCATTGGTGTGAGGCTGGGAAGGAAGAGAAGCTACTTACTTTCACCAATGCCAATTCAGCTTCCTTGTTAGACTTTCTTTTTATGTAGTACTTGCATTTTGAATCTCAGAGTATGTGATTTTTTTGGTGAGGATTAACTTTTAGCATTCAAATTTAAATCGCTATGTTTCATCAATATATAGAAATGGAAAATATTCTTAGTTGTTTATAGTTTGGGTGTTTTGTTTTGTTTTTTTTTTACTTAACAGATTGATGCCAACTTTAAAATGTTTTGCCTGTAAGTAGTCCTGCCAGCCTAACTCCCCAGTCCAAGCCTTCTTCATCCCTCTTGTAGGAATGAGAAACTTTGTGTGTGCTGCAGTCCCTGACAGAAGATAAGATGACTTGCACTGCAAGCACTCAGATATTTAGCTTCTCTGTATGAGCTTCTGGGCTGGGCGCTGTGAGGGATACAGAAGCAGGTCCGTAGGTGTGGGCAGAGGTCACTTAAGAATACAGGAGCGTCACCAGCACGGGGTGGCAAAGAGCACGGGGTGGGAGCCTGCAGGGCAAGATCTTACAGAATGTGCTCACGGATTGAAGAGGCAGTGGCCTTAGCTCCTCTGAAGAGTGTCTGTATGCCACTGTTTTGAACTACAGATTCCTTACTGCTGGTATCCTAGTGGACTGGATCCCACTGGAGTGACTTGGGATCAATGCTTTTTGCTCCCCATCGCCATCCCATCCCAAACTTACATGCTCTAGCCCAGCCTCAGGAATGTAAGGAAACAAAACCTTTGACCTTTCTATCTCTGCTCATGTTTTTTCTCATGGCCAGAATGCGCCTCCCTCCCCTCTTCTACCTGTTGGATTCCTACCCATTCTTTAAAAGCTAACTCCAAGGCCACTTCCTTCATGAAGTCTTCTTTGACTTAGCTAGTTAATCAGTGCTTTCCCTCAGAGCTCAGATAGTGCTTTGTTGTGCTATTCTCTAGTGCCTATATTTACTGTATATGCCAGTTGTGTTTGCCTGAGCTGTACTATGGCCGCTGAGAATGAAGTTAGGAACCACATAACGTCTCTGGCTAGTTCTGGGATCTTGCCGGAGTTACTCAGAGTTCCTTTGCAGCCCACAGACTGTGTGCAGCGGCCAGGTGGCCTCTGCCGTCATTCAGTGCCTCCCGTGTGTCAGGCTCTGCGCTGTGCACAGAGTGGGGCAGTCTATACCCGAGTGGTGGTAGTGTCTGAGGAGAGAAGGGCGAAGTCGGAGTCCGCACTTGTTGGATGAAGATTGGCTGCAGCGGTGGAGTGGGTTAGGAACAGTGAGAAGTCTAGGCCGATGGCTCAGCTGTGAGCCTGAGGGGCTGGGAGGATGGACGTGCCTTCTCCACTAGTGAGGATGCAGGGGGAAAGAGAATGAGCTCCAGTGTAGCTTGTCCCACTTAGATGTGCTGCATTTCTGATGTCATGTGGTCATCCAGTTTGAGATGGCAGTTGGAAATGTGAGACTGGAGGTTAGCAGAGAGGCACATTTGAGAATCACCTTTGGGAACTGATGAGATTCACCAAGTGGAGGAGACTAGGGGACCCAGGATAACACCCCATGGGACACCTCTGCCCTTATCTTTCACTCAGTAGTTATTCCCCTACTAAATTCCTTCTTTTGACATGAAAACACCTTTGAAACTGGCTTCTGCCCACTTTCTTCCTCTTCTTCTTCTACTCTGGTGTGACCACATTGCCTGGTTTCTGTTCTGCACATAGAGCCTTCTGCCTTCCCCTGGGCCTTTGCTCAGGCCCTCTTGGCCTGGCACTCACATTCTCTTCAACTGCCTTTTAGAGCCTCCGATTTGCTTTGATGTTCAGGCATAATTTTCTGTGTAGAGCTTTTCCTCCTTTACTAGACTGTCCCTCCTGACCCCCTACCCCAGCCTGCTAGTTATTGGCCCCTCTGAAGATCACCTTATATAGTGAGAGATCTGCAAGAAGCAGCCTTGAAAACAGCAGGAGCCCAGTTCTGCCTCAGACAGAGCCTGCCAGGCTCCGCCGTCCTTCCCAAGTCACAACTTCGTTATGTTCTAGGCTAGTCACTCTAACCCCTCAGTGCTCTGGGCCGCTTTCTAAGATAAGTTACATGGAAATGCCAGCCTGCTTTAGTGCAGGGAGTTCCCATACAGTGAGACCATGGGTCCATCCCTCCCTCAACCCCCAGTCCAGATGCTTACACACATACATATTTTCTCTGCCAGTAGAATGAGAGAATTGATCATTTGGGGATTCCTCTTAGGTTCATTTTCATTTTTGTATTACCAGTGCCTGGCACATAGGTGCTTAAGAAATGTTCCTTACTTGCTTGATTGGTAGGATTATTATCATCTCACCTCTCTGTGCGAGACAAGCTATGTGGAGTCACAGTGCTGTCCTGCCATCATTTTTTATTTGATGTCCTACAACGTCTTTTTCGATGGGATTCAGATAAAACAGTCAGCCCTGGGATAAGTCATTATCTTGCTGCTATTATTGCTTATAGTTAATGCTCAGTGGATTGTTGTACCAAATGTATAGAATAGCTGATTTTTATAACTGAATGAAAGTATTAGAACATGAAGTTCCTTCTTGAAGTTCACTTGAAGCGTCATTAGCATAACTGGGTGCAGGAATGCTGTCTGTGCCCCTCATTTTGTTACCTCTCCATCTTTCTCCTGTCTGTTGGCTTCCTCTATTTTTTTTCCTTGAATTTTAGGTGGCAGTGACTGCCTTCATGAAAGGATGATATGATATAAACAAGATTATTCTTATCCAGAATAATGCCTGACTTCATTTAAAAGGTATAAACAAAGCTGAGTCAGCTGGGGAGGGCAAAGTTATGACTAACTGGGCACTTCCCATTGGAAAGAACATGCGATATGTACTTAAAAAGATGCATAGCAGTCCTAGGGACTGGGGATGCGTAGGGGGCAGGCTTAGGAATCAGGGCAGGAATGGGGCCAATAGAGACGCTTGGCCCCTGTCCAGCTATACTGTGTTGTGGAATGTGCAGGGAAGATGTAGTGTGACATAAACCTCGAAGTAGAAGGGGGTGATAGCGGATTGTGGAGGACCTTAAAGGAGAGGCCATTGAAGGATTTTGAGTAATTAGATTGAGTTGGTCAAATCAGCATGGAGTAAGGACTCTGCCCATAGTACTGCGCTTGAGGTTGAGGTTACTGAGCCCCAGATGAATGGTACCTACTTTTCCTGAACCTCTTTTCTGTAGAGTTGCAACATGCCCTAGATCAAGCAGTATCTGGAGAGAGAAAATGCTGACCTCTAAAAGCATCAGACAGCTCCTGACCTAAGCCTTGGAGGGAAGCTAAATTTGAGGACCCTAGCTGAGTCAAGAGGAAGCATTCCTGGCAGAAGGAAGCAGAAGATAAGGAGGCCAGTGGGACTGGACCATAGAATGCATCTAGGGGAATACAAGTCTGGAAAGCTGCTAGAGGACCTTAAATGTCCTGCTGAGGAGTTTGTATTTTGTGTTAGAGGTCATGAGAGTGAGGATTGTGAGCAGGGGCATCACATGATCAGAACTTTGGCAACTTTGTGAAGGAGAGATTGGTGAGGGAGGGGAGATTTGCGGTCATAGGAGTGAGAAGCAGAGGGTGTTAGCTAACTTTGGGATGGGGGGGGTTTGTAGAGGTAGAATTGACAATATTTGGCAGTTGATTAACTATGGGGTAGGAAATGGACAAAAGGAAATGACTAGTGAGGAGGAAAAATAGGGTTTGTTAAGAGACAGATGCCAGATGCCTGTGCACGAGGGACTCACCAGCCACTTTAGATCTAGAAAAGAAATGGACCAAAGATGGAGGCCTGGCCAGGTTGCAGAGAATGACGGCGAGTAGTGGGCTGATACTGGTGAGGCAAGTGAAGGCCAACTATGAGCAAGCCTATATATTCCCCTCTCTCCTTAGCTCAGCTCTTTATACCTTTACACTGGAAGTGAGAGAAAGAAACTGTTTAATAGGGAGTGATATACAGGATTGGAGCAAGGGAGCGAGCTCCCCACATAAGTTCTAGAGGCTGCTCCATCAGCTTAGTGAGATTTTTGCAGATTTTTAAAATGCAAAAAACTTCCTTTTTAAAGGCTTTTCAAATTAAGGCATTACTAATACTGAAATCCTGCTTTTTTTTCCAGGAGCCCTTTAAATGTGCATTCTTGTCTCATTTATCCAGAGCAGTGGTGCAGATAATCCCAAACTAATAACAGCCAGACTCAAAAATAAGTGGTTTGGTTTGCAGTAAAATTGGAATTCTAAATTGTTTTGCTCTTACTAAAATATTGTGATTATATTTTGAGTAAATGTTACCCTAAAATGCTTTTTCCTGTGCCCTCATCTGACCTCAAGGTTAGTGGTAGGGGAAATATTAGAGGGATCCATGTCTATTGGAGATTGGCAATTAAGAATGAGAACATTCCTTTTCATACTAGTAACCCAGAGTGTAGATTTATATGTTGACTGTGTTGAGGCTGATTGATGGTAGAGGGAGTTGTACCAGAATCATTCTGGGATTCGCATTTTTCCTAGATAATCCACTGTGAGTTTAATAACTGGAAAAAAGGGAAAAACCCTTTTAGGTGCTTTCCCCTCCCTTTGTACTATACTGAATGTGCAGCCATTTCACTGAATTCTTCTCATTTTTTTTCAAGAAAACACTCCAAATTGACACGGCTTATTTTTAAGTAATGTCAATGTCCTGTGTTTCATTAGTCTCTGAGATATCATTTTCTTAACCCAGAAGTTTTTTGGTGAATTTTCATTATTTCACATTTTAAAATTAAGCTAGTTGGTTACCTGAAGATTGAGCTTCTGACTTTCGTGATTTTCTGTAGAGTATTGCATGATTTAATGTAGTGTTTATGGATTTGATCAAAATGTGATTTCACCCACTGGAGTCACAGCCAGCCTCTTCCTTGTGGCTGCCCTTCTTGACCAGGCCTTCCCATAGATCACTCAGATGCTGTGACATGCTGGAGGCCTACTTCTGTTTTTAATATCTCAGATGCCAGTGTGGCATTTAAAGATGAAGCTAGAAGATAACAGAAGAAAAATGAAATCAATCTGTGAAGACATTTATAGCCAACTTCACCATTACGGCAGGGTTGCCATGACATTTAGCTTCAGTGTCTCAGCCCCTGGCTTTCCTGCAAGTGGAACTAAAAATGGGACTGAAGAAAACAAAGATGGGAAAATCAAGTGGCATGTGCCAGGGCACTAGCGGGAGAGCTTTGGTAGACTTGGCATTCATTGAAAGAATTAGAGAGGGGAAAGAACCTAAAACCTTGGGAAATATCTCCAACTTTATTGTTACTTTATTTAAAACAAAACAAAACATTTCAGCAAAACGAACCAATCCATCAGCTGAATCGGACAGTGTGTGCACATCCCATACCCTGGAGTCCTACTTCTTCATGGAAGGGATGGCGAAATGTTTTCTCTTCTCTCCTTTGGGGCCAAGAGTGGGCCATTGTAATTATGTAGAATGTTCACCTGCCATTTTTATTGTTCATAGAATGTCAGCAGGAGTGGGGTTCGGTTGTTCCTTTTGACTAATTTGTTGTCGAACGTTTCATATTAAGAGTATAGACCACTAACTGCTGTTTATGCATGGCCAAGCAGTGGTGCCTGATCTGTAGGGAATGTGAGCTGAGGATGCTTTTTGTGTGATGACCTACATAGAGCCTGTCCCAGAAGCATCCTGGAAGCCATCCTGCCTTTTGCTCTTTAGAATTCTCCAAATCACAGGGAGGCAGCCAAGTGGTGCCTCTGTAGGACATGGAAATAACACCCGCAGTGATTGTTTTCAACTATTTGATGGATGACTTATAAAATAGAAAACTGCCATGTGATCATAGGTAGAACCGTAGGTTCTGGGAATAGGAGAACAGCTAGCATGTTTTAAGTTCTGAATATTGCCAGTCTTGTAGTTTATGTTTTACAATCCAGAATTTGAAACCAGTGATGATTTTGTCCATGAAGATGGGTTTTTCCTTCATTTCTTTGAAGCATTTTCTGTGGTTTATATGAAAACAGTTTCTTGACTTCTTTTATTTCATATTTAATTTTTCTAAGAACTTCACAATTTTAATCATCAAATGTTTAGGAAATGTTTGGTAGTCAGGGTTTTCTATTATGCACCTAAGGTTTTTTGGAAATGATTTTAACTTCACTTTATTTCATTTTGGCACACGTTAAAATGGCTGGCCCACCAGAGACATATGTGTACTATGACCTGTTCTACAAATAACCTTTTAAAAAGGAATGTGGGAAGCAGCACTTGTGGGATGTTTGAGATCATATTTGACACTAATCTTGAAATGTGTTCCAGTAGTGTCAGTCATTCTCACACCATAAGCCCCTCCTGGGTGAAAGGAAGTATACTAGGCATTTGTGTGGGATCAGAGAGAATAGTCACAGCTTCTTAGCTCCCCTTTGGGAACTTAGTAGTGGCAGGTACCCGGCAGTCAAATCAAATGGTAATTTAGTTTTATTAGCCTGCACACAGGATTTTATGTTGATGATGGTGGCCTAGAAGTAGTTATAAGGCACATGAAAATGTCACTAACATTATAGCTATCTAGCAGAGCAGGCCAGTTGTTCTGTGTACATGTGCCTGTGGTTAAGGACTGCTCAGACCCTAAGTAAAATACAAAGTAGGCCAATGATACTTTCCTGTTTCCTTTGGGTGCTTTTTACTTTTCCCATTCTCTAGACTCCCTCCCACATTCAGTGCCAAGTTAAATCAGTCTGGGAAAAAGAAAAGGTATTGTAAGAATCCTAAAAGGTCTTAGGTTTCTGAGTTGGAAGGGACCTTAGAGGCGATCTAGTCCAGCACCATCAACTTCAGGTGAGTCAGTCAACATAGGCCCACAGAGAGAAATTATTTTGACTAGGGTCAAAAATAGGCACATGTGCATAAGATAACTTGCCCTGTGCCAGAGCTGTTAGTGTTGTTGGCCATGAGGAAGTTCTAAGAATTTGCAAAAGCAGGGATCTACCTGCAAAATCAGTCAATGGACTGAATTCTGGTAGGTGTAGTACCTAGTTGCATCGAGATTATTTTCTGTAGTTCCAATTCCATGCACTTTTGGGAAGACTTTGTATCATAATTACTTGGGTATGTGTCTGTAATGGGCATGAGAGGGACTGTATTGTCTCAGTTTAGCATCTCCTTCTCCACTTGGTGGTAATCTTTGTGCAGCCTCTTAATCCGACCTTATTGGATATAGTTCAGCTGTCCTGGGCCTATTGGCCTGGAGCAGAAAAGGAAACCAGGATGGAGGGGGATTTACATTAGAAGTGGTCAAAGAAGGCAAATAAGAGGAACTTGTCTGTTACCCCAGAATGTTGTATCTCAAAAATAGAGTGGCAGGATGCTTGGACCTGAGAAAACCGATCCCCAAGCGTCATTAAACATCAGCTATGTTGTTAATGCAAGAGAAACAAATGCCAAAGGGTCAACCTTTGCCTCAAGGAGTTTTCCATTGTTAGGAGTGGATCTAGGGTTAGGGATGGTTAATGGGCAAGAAACAGTGTGACTCTGGACCGTCACTGAGGAGGTGGATGGAGCCCTCCAGCAGCAGATGGTTGCCCTGTTTCCAAGACTAGTGCTGATAATGATTTGATTACTGCTCCCTGAGCAAGAAAGAGATGATGCTCCTGTCCTGGGGATTGACCGGAGGAGATGACGTGCGGTCTGGGAAGTTAGAAATGGAGAGAGCAGAGGTGTGAGCACTGACTCAGCCTCCAGCCTGGTCACCCCTAATGTTAAAGGGCACAAAGAGCTCAAGTGCTCAGAGTAATGGAGGAGGGAGACGGGGAAGTGGCTTAGCCCTGTCATTTTGATGGGATAGGGAAGACAGGTAAGATGGTTCCCCACAGGAATGTACCTGAGCATCACCTCCTCCTCCTCTTCTTGGTGTAGCAGAGTTTTCACAAACGATCTGGATGTTTGGGGCCTGTAGTTGATATCAGCAGAAGGGATAGGACACCTGGACAATCTGTGACTCAGAGAGGAGTAACAAAGTCCCACACTTTTAGAAACATGGAAAAACTGTAATAACAATACCACCATTAATAATAATATATAACAATAACTCTTGTTCCTATTTTGTTAATGTGAGTATAGCATTGTGCTAAGCCAGAGATGGGGAACCTGGGGCCTTGAAAAGTCACATGTACCCTTCTAGGTCCTCAAGGGGCAGCCCTTTCACTGAATTCAAATTTCACAGAACAAAATCCCCATAATAAAAGGATTTGTTCTGTAAAACTTGGACTCAGTCAAAAGGCCACACCCAGCAGTAGCTAAATACTGTACAAATTTTAATTCATATGATACTCATTATAGCCCTGGAAGGTAGGGGTGCTATTACCCCTATTTCACGGATGAAGAAACTAAGACCAGCAAGTTCAATGACTTGCCCAGGGTCACACAGCTACTTAGTGTCTGAGACTGGCTTTGAATTTAGGTCTTTTGACTCCAGGCCAGGCACTCTTTTCCTCTGTACTACAAACAAAAAGAGAACCTGCCTAATGTTAGCTAATATGTCTCTCCTATAAAGCATTTGACATGTGATCTCATATTGTCCACACAACAACTCTGAGGTAGGTGGTGTTCTCGTCATCCCCATTTTTTGCAGGGGAGTTTGAGAAGGTAAATTATTTGCCTAGGCTAGAATTTAGATTTGGGCAAGTCTTAAAATTTGTTGCATTTATAGGAATTCTTTTCATTTCAAGGAAGATATTTTGTTTCCCTTTCTCTTTTTGGTTTGACTTTTGCTTTGGTTGGCCATACCTAGAAGTTTCATGAAATTAGTCAGAAGTACAATAATTTGGTACACTCATGTTTGTTGTATTTAAAAGTATTTTATGTAAAGTGAGTAGATGTTTCAGTATAAGCCATAAAATGCTTTGAATTTTTTCTATTTAAAAGAATTCCAAATTTTAACGATAACTTCGGTTTGCCATTTTATGTTTCCCAGTTTTCCTGGGTTAATTTGAATTTGTGTTGCTGCCCAGATGCTGTCTGTCATTTAGAACTTACTTTTAGAAAAGGTAATTTTCTCTCATGTCAGTATTATTTTATGTGGTAACTTTACTTTTTTCCCATTATACATGTATTCCTTTATTTTCCAAGTTACTTCATTTTATTGGGGTAGGAGTGGAATAGCGCTCATCTGTAAGGGTAGATCTTTGCCTGTTCTGTACACCCTTTGATTTATGTCATTAAAATTGCGCTTTGCTTTTTATTTGTTTTAATGACTTGGAAACTTGTTTAGGTGGGAGCTTTGCCCATCTCATTTTTTTGAGGTTTTTGTAATGCTTGATAACGCAGTTTTATATTTTTCGATGTGCCTGTGTCGCATAAAGCTTTTAGGATGATCTTCTTGCACTATCTGAAACAAATATGGAATCTTAACCTCTTTTTCCCCTCCCTTTTTCTTATTTATATATGCCTTGGATATATCAGAGGGCAGTGACTTCTTGTTGCAATATCACTGTCTATTAGTTTATTTCATTTTCTCTCCTCAGGCATGGACTCTTTGTAAATGTTAGGAGAGAAATAAAATCAACCCAGAATTTTTTTTTTTTTTGAGGGAATTGGGGTTAAGTGACTTGCCCAAGCGAATTTTCTTTTTGTTGATGACCTTCATATATAGGTAGGGATCCGATGTTGTTTCCCATCATGAGAAGAATTAACATGAGAAATGGCTAAACACGGAGATTCCTACCTTGTGGTAGATGAGAAAAGAGCTCTTGCCTTTACCTACCTGCCATGGGCCACATTGAGCCGTGCCCTTGTGCTGAGGTTTTGAGAGAAGAACATAATAGAAGCAACAAGATCTTCTATAGAACTTAGATTCTTGGCTGGATCATAACTCTTTTCTGTTTGTAGATCATTCTCAAATCAGGGCTAAGTAGAGTAGATGTCTTTGTACTGTTCACTACCTGTTACTAGTGGTAATTGAGAGTTCATTACATAAATTTAGGACATAATGTATTTTCCTGTAATTAGGAAATTGTTTTGGTTGGCACATGAAACAATTTTTCTGTTTTGTTTATTTCTTTATAACTATATCAAGAATTTATAATTTATAAAAGAAAATAAAGGAAGTGTATCAGACTATATCCACTTAAGTTAGTGGAGTTGGGGAAAGATTTTTAAGTATTGGTAGCATGGATATTGACATTATCTACTACATGGATTAAAATTTCAATCAAGAATTCAGTGAATTTACCATATGACAGACACTGTGAGGCATTTTAGCCATAAAGACAAACTTTACTGTCTCTGCCCTCAAAGAACTTACAGTGATTGTATCTGGGGAAATGATACATAAGCATCCAAATAATACAGAATAGTTTGAAGGAGACACTCATAAGGAGAGTGAGTGAGTGTGTGTGTGTGTGTGTGTGTGTGTGTGTGTGTGTGTGTGTAGGAAGGAGGTGACAATCAAGCATCAAAGGCATAAAGGAATTGAAAGGATAATAGCTCATAATCCAGGGATCATAATAGTTAGGAGGGAATTTCAGACTCTGAAAAACGATGCAGATGGGGGTTACATGAGTAACGGCAAGGAGGTTCATTTAGCTGGAATAGACAGTGTGTGGGAAGGAATCCAAGATGGTACCCTATAGCAATTCATTGGTACGTGTGCGTGTGTAAGACAGACGGCACAGTTGAGTGAGTCAGGTTTGGTTAACTCCAAAGGGAACAGCAGACTGCTCTAGAACACATTGCAGAACTCCCATTACTCATGACAGCTTTCTTTGAAAAGAAAGGTCCATGTTTTTATTAATATTAACAGTCTACAAGTGTTACTCTGGCAATGAAATATAATAAAACTGCTTTCAAAGAATTTAGAAGTGACTAGCATGCAGAGGGCACTGAGAAGTGCGTGGTGGGTTAGAGGCATTTGGAAGGTATGAGCAGCATGCAATGTATAGCATCCCCTGGAGAAACAGTGAAAGGTGATGTCATTGAATTGGATGGACTGGAAGGAGGAGGGACACATGAATTGCTCCCTCAGTACCGTTAGCACAGCAAGGGGAAGTGATAATGGTCTCCCCAATCTCTTGAGTACATTCAGATGTGGAACGTGGACAAGAGTCCCACAGGATGGGCACATTTGAATCCTGGAAAATGGGGAGACTGCTCCTGAGCTGATAAGCTTATAGATTCCTTTGAGAGAAGGAAAAGCCTATGTAAAAAGCCTGCAAAGGTAGGCTAGAGCCAAATTGTGATGGTTTCAAGTATCCAGCAAAAGTTTGTTTGTGATCCTAAATGTATTGGGGAACCCCCTGAAGCTTTTGGAGTAGTTGGAGTGATTTGATCCTCTGATGTGCTTTAGAAAGATCTCCTGGGTGGCCTTATGGGGAATGGCTTGGTGAGGGAAATGACCAGAACAGGAGTGACAGCGAGGCTGGTAAAAGGACAGGAATGGTGAAGCTCTGTAGGAAGGCATGAGTTTGGGGGAAAAGATAATGAGGTCCAAGTATCATCCTTTTGTCTATAGGAGGAATGTCGGACTCAAATAGAAACAAATCACTCCAGCTACATATGGACTTAGAAAAAATGGCCAGTAGATACTCAACTTAGTAGAGTGACTCTAGAGAGCAAGACCCTGGATATATTTATAGATATGGGACTCAATTCAGTAGATTTAAATTTTAAATTCATGGGAAATGAGATCAGAGAGAGATTGTAGAAAGAGAATACAAGAAAGCAAGGAACAATCTTGATACCGTAGATACCTACATAGGTGGGGGTGGGAAACCATAAATGATGACTCAAGAAAAGTGATATAAGAATAGACAAACTGGGAAGAGACTCAAAAGGGAAAAGTTTCACAAAAAAAATAGAAGAGAAAGTAATGGAGGTTGAAGGGGGAGGTCAGCATGAAAAGATGCAGAGTGGCCAAGATGAGAAGTGAGAAAAGGTGGCAGCCAAGAGATCCTTTAGTAACTATGGAGAGAGCAGTTTCAGTTGAATGATGCCTTTGGACCTAGATTACACAGGTTTTAGAAGAGAGAGAGGAGAGGAGAGGAAATGGAGGCATCTAGCATCATCGGTAGCTTTTCTCTAAGAGATGAAGGATGATCCCTGGAGGTATAGGGGTTCTCTGATCTGATTATTGTGGAGAGTTTAGAAAAGTTAGGGGAAAGTGAAAGCAGCGACATTTTTTTGGTCTTTTTGAAAGGGCAGGTTATGCTATAGGATGAAAGCTTGAGAGGGGTGGTAGCATCAAATGAGGGCCATTTTACTTCCTTCTTTCTTTTTCAGAAAGATGGCCAAGACCTGTTCATGTTTGTAGGTGGAAGGGAAGGAGGCACTACATGGGGGAGGGAGGGGTATTAATGAGAAGAGGTGATAAATTAAGTGGGAACCTTCTAAAGGAGATGATTTGGGAGTGATTTGGCAAGAGCTCTTCTAAGGCATCATAGAACAGGAGAGTGAAAGATGTCTGAATAGTTTGAGGCAGGCTTCAAAACTGGCCATGGCTTGGGGAGGGAGGGGGGAGCCAGGGATAAAATAAAAGCAAGAGATGAGTCATTGCTTGAGGAGGTAATAATGGGAGGGAGGGAAGGAGAGAGAGAGAGAGAGAGAGAGAGAGAGAGAGAGAGAGAGAGAGAGATTGAGATTTTCTGAATGACTGTTGCCAACTATTTTTCTCTTGACTAAATTTAGTTGTGAGTTAATTTTAGGGCTTCTCCCACTAAAGTGTGGTGGAGAAAGTCCACCATTACTGAAATCACACACGACTAAAAAGATCTTTGGCTTTAGTAGCAAACTTTAGTAGTTGGATTAAAGTAATGGGAGTTAGCAAACTGGGCATCAGAAGACAAAGATGTGTGCCTCCAGCTCCTTCTCAAGCTCCTGGAGCCTTGAGGGGCTCAGTTGCTTGGCAGGCTGGGGCTCCTTGGAGGAGCCACTGAACGCCTTGCTGGAGGTCTGGAGCAGAGGGTTGGAGACAGAAAATAGAGCACTCGGGTCCTCAGTGGGTCTTAAATTCCTTCATAGACTGAAAGCATGTTTTCCTAGGAATAGTAGCTTCAGGCTACAAATATCAAATTTGGAGGTGGGAAGTGGGAGGTGGGACTTGATTTTGAAAAGTTTGGATGCACATTCAAAAACCCCATGGTAACTCTAGATAGGGCTTTTAAAGAATGGCCATAAAGATGCATTTAAAGATGAAAAAATCTCCTGACCCCAGTTTCATCTCCATTAAACTGAAAAAAAAAATCACGTGTTTACATGTTTTATGGAGAGCAAACTTGGAGCCATTATTATTATTATTATCATTATTGTTAAAGTTCAGAGACATGCTCCTAACGCCAAATCTTGGTGTTTATTGTTTTAATCCTCTTTTCAAAATACAGATGTAGAATATCTTACCAAAGCTTATTTTTCCTTTCTGGAAAATAAGTTGCAGTTAGTATTTTCATTTAAATTGATTCCCACTTTACCTGCCCCGTAGCCTTCCCAGCTTTTGTTGTTACATGTATGCATGTAGGGTGTGGGGGGGGAGGTGTTCATACATGCACTTGAGCTCAGGCCCATTGAGGGTTACTTTAGCTCATTTAGCTAATTTATGAATAGTTTCTAGAATATAATGTAATTTGACACACAAATCAAAAGGCTCATGAATAGGACATTTTAAAGATTCATCGCTGTAAGAGACAAGTGACAAATGAGCTTGGCTTTGTAGGCAATGTTCCATTAAATAGAACATTTCATTTGTAAGGAATGAGAGTGGGGGGGGAAAGTGACATAATGTGGTTTGTTTTTCAGGTGGTGTAAAACCAAAGTTTGTACTGCTACCACATCAGAGATTTATGGGACTTTGAGAGAGTAGTTCTGGTAAGGACTTCCAATAATTTATATATGTGTATATAAAGAAGATAGAGACCAATACCTTGGTATAAATGAACTTGAAACGTTCTTAAATTCCCCTTTTGGGTTGGTGATCCTTTTTTTCTCCTGTCAATATTTTTAAAGCAGAGCATTTTATCAAATAAAATTTAACATCAAAAAAGCAACATGAGAGCACTTACTGAGGTGAGATTTTATTGAGTACAACAATTCATTTGAAAATGTTATTCAAAGAACGCTTGAAAGGGTTATTAGCAGAGTCTGTCTTTCCCCCCCTTTTCCCCACAGATAAAGTATTGTTTGGACTTGAAGTTCATGGTTATTGGGTCTTTGCTGGTAATTGCAGGTGCTGGCTTGACAGCTAGATGACCGTGCTACCTGATTTTTGTAGCTGCGTCAGCCTTTTGGATTTATTTATGTTCAGAAACATTCTCTGGCCTTTGTCTCTTATCAGCCCCTAAGTTACGAGTACATTTTTCTCACAGTAGTAGTCCAGGCAAAGGGAAATGTCAGGAGTGTTTTACTTAGGAGTTCACAAGTTAGGTGCAGAGCCATGTTTGGAGGGTGTCACAGCCATGGGGACCTAGACCACAGTGACAGTGTTCTTTCTCTGGTCAAGGCCTCCTGTAGAATGTCAGAATTTGGGCTACCATTCTGACAGAAAAAGTGTGGAAATAATTAATGAAGAAATGAGCTATTGGGTTTGTCTTTAGAAGGTCATTTAGAACCCGTTTTGAGCACATCAGACAACATTTGTACAGAGAGGTGAGCAGAAGATAGTGCAGTGGGTGGGTGTGACTTTAATTCAAAGTTTTTAGTATAGTTGTATACTCATCACTAAGCCTGAAAATTAAATTGTCTGGAAACTCACTGTTTTACAGTGTAGTCACTTAAGCTTGGGTTGTTTCAGCTTTCTACCAGCACAAGTAGCAGCCATGTGCAGCATGAAAAATTTTGCTGTACCCCCTCTGTACTCCTGCTTCATACCTCCCTTCTGCACCTGTCATTGCAAGTGTATAGTTTGATAGTCATAGAACTTTAGGACTGGAAAGGCTCATAGTGATCATTGTAGCTCCATCTCCTCATTTCGTAATTTAGAAAATTAAAACTTATCAAGGCAAGTGACTTACCCAAGGTTCCACAACAAGTAGTCACAAACTACTGTTGGAAGTAGATTTCCAAAATTGTTATGTTCATATTCAATTATATGAAGAAATTATTTGTGTTTAGTCTAGCATGTCCAATCAAAGAGGATAACCATTTGTCACTAGTTTCTAAAATACTGGAATTTTCAGGTAAATGGTAATAATTTTCACCTTGAAAGGTACAGAGAACTTGTATTATTTTTACCTCATCATTGTATCTTTAGTGGTTACGTTTTCTTCTGGGAGAATGTCAGTGTTAGGATGTTCGTAATTTTGACAAAAATAGAGCTTTCTAGCACAGGGACAATAACTTTATTTCCTTAGTTTTTGCTTTATAATATAGGGAACTGTCAGGAATAAAACTCTTGTTCTAGGATGTTAGAATTTTTTATGATCAGAACAGTTAATTTTTTTTTTTCATTTAAATCCGAAGCCTTGCCATTTTCTTAAGCTCAACTCTCATTTGTGGCTTCAGGAAGCAGGAGCGTGCTGAGTGGCTACCTTCTGACAACTGTTTCGAAGACAGGCTGAAGCAGGTTGAAGGTAACTGGGTGCTCAGGCCTGTCGTTGGCTTAGCTATCTTCCCCAGGCATTTGGAGAATCCCCCAGTGGAATGGGCAGGTGTGAACAGCTTGTTCCAGTGGGTCATGCAGCCAGTGCAAGTGTCTGCTTTGGAGTGCTCAGACCTTGGTTAGACATCGAAGACACCAGAATACATCCACTGTATTCTGAGCCATCTCCAGCTACTTTGACTTGTGTCCTGCCACTGAACTTGGATGATTCTGGAAGAGAGAGGCTAACTACTTCTAGCAACTCTGCTTCGCTGAAATCCAATTGATGTTCAAGTCAGAAGACATTTTTACCTACCTCAGTCTTACGGCAGTGGGCAAGTAAAGAAGCAGCAGGTGTGAATACCCTGGGAGCTTTAGTCACAACCCTGCATAAAGGCATTTGTGGCCATAGAGCATCTTTTCAGTGGATGGAAGTAACAGTGGGATTCGGCAGTGCCCTGGGTATCTGAGCAGCCTCACTGCTCATCTCCTGGCACGAGGAAGGGGCCAGAAGAAGTGCCCTAAAAATTGCCTGCTTCAGCCATCTTAACCCTGGCCAGCTTACCACAGCAGGTGGGGATCCTATCTTGTGTTTGAAACACACACAAAATAAATGTACAAAACTTTTACAGAGATGATTCCTCTCACCATTGGTACATGGAATGTGTACATAGTTCTGGACAACATGAAATGCATTTGGCCTGAAAGATACACAGCTCTTATGAGAGAACGCAGTAGGTATCACATCTGAATAGCAACTCTTGAGTGAAACAAGGCTGGCAAATGAAGGCCAGATTACTGAAGTCAGTGCTTAATGCATGTTCTTTTTGAGGGCCTGCAGCGATGGGGAACATCACGGACCTTTTGCAATTGAAATGAATCTAGACAACAAGCTGACATGCCTCCCCAAAAGTGCATGTCAGGTTCATAACAGTATGATTGCCACTTACAAGAAAGAGTCGTGTGCCACCATTATCAGTGCATATGCTCCCACCATGACAAACTCTGATGAGGTCAAAGAAAAATGTGATGAAGACCTGGAGACCCTTAGCATCAGTGTACTAAAAGGAGGACAAGCTTATAATTCTGGGTGACTTTAATGCCAGATGAGGCACAGACTGTCAGACAGGGCAGGGAGTTCTTGGGAAGAATGGAGTTAGAAAAAGCAAGAGCTTTTAGTAGTCACTTACTACCAAAGACTTGTGCATCTCATGACCTCCTCGTCACCAACAATGTCTTCTATTTACCCAGATGTAATGAAACTTTGTGGGTGCACCCTCATAGCAAACGTTGTCATTTAATAAGCGGTGTCATTGTAAGGAGAAGAAACAGGATGTGAGAGTAATGAAATATGGGACAGAGTGCTGGATCAATCATAGACATATCCTCCAAGCTAAACACTTGCTTTTCAACAAAAGCAGAGGCCCATAGGCAAGACAGCTACCAGAGACTTACGGTCAACAGACTAAAGCACGTTACTATGCATGAACAGTTTGTTGCTAACATGGAGGGAAGGCTAAGCCAATACATGTTTGGCAACATTGGAGCAGAAAAGGAGTGAGTAGCTTTCAGAGATTTGGTAGGTAGCACTGCATTTACTTATCTTGGCCAGAACACTCACAAACATCAAGATTGGTTTGATGAAAATGATGGGGAAATTCAGAAGTTGCCAAATGAAAAATGATAACTCCACAGAGCTTACCAACAGGATAGTTTTGTCTGTCTCTAAGAAGGTAGCATTTAACTCCATCAAAAGTGAAGTGTAAAGGAAGATTAGAGAGATGCAGGATTCTTGGCTCAGTAAGAAGGCAGATGAAATTCAGTTTTATGCCGATAGTAACAATCAAAAGCACTTTTATGATGCCTTGAAGGCTGTTTCTGGGCCAGAGACCTATGGTGCACCTCAGCTAGTCAAGTGCTGATGGAGACACATTAATAAGTGATAAGGACTTGATCCTGGAGATATGAGCTGAACACTTCTATAGTGTTGTCAATAGACCCTCATCAATCGGTGCTTTCACGTGGCAGAGCTCAAGTCAGAGAGTCCACTGTTCATATAAAAACTGACTGAAATCTTCCAGGTTATCCCACCCAATATCATCCTTTTCTATAAAAGAAAAGGAAGTAGGTTGTTCTTTCTTTCTCTTAGTCATTGCCATTCTCCTTAATAGATTGATCTTCACCTGGAATGTGGTCATCTACCCGAGAGTCACTGTGATTCAGAAAAGGCTGATGAACGGTTGATAGTGTGTTTGCTGCCCAACAACTTGAGGTCTGGATACAGCGTTCATATATCTGATCAAGGCCTTTGGATACTGTCTTTTGTGAGGGCTTGTGGAAAATCATGGCAAAATTTGGTTGCCGTTCTAAGTAACAGATGGTGCTCTTGCTCTTTCCAAGTCACCAGTAGTGTGAAACAAGGCTGTGTGTGCCTGTTCTCATGATTTTTTAGCATAGTGTTTTCAAATCTACCACACTGATGGTAAATTATTTAACTTGAAAAAGCTACAAGCCAGGACTAAAGTGGAGGGAGAGTTGGTGCAAAGCTTTTTGTTTGCAGATGATTGTGCAATCAATGCAGACTTTGAGGCTGAGGTGCCACAAAATATGGCTTGATTCTCTGCCACTTGTGCTCATTTTAGCTTGACTCACCAAGAAAACAAAGGTTCTCCACTAACCAGCACCACACCATATGTACATGGAGCTATCAATTACTGCAAATGGAGAAATTTCAAATGCTGTGGATAAGTTCACTTACCTTGTCAGTATACTTTCCAGGGCTGTACACATAGATGATAAGATTGAGGCAACACATTGCTGGAGCTAGTTCAGTGATTGGGGGCTCAGAATGAAAGCAAAGGTATTAGAGCACCTACCAAACTGAAGGTCTGCAGAACCATTGTGCCGACCATATTGTTGGTTGTATGCTTTTGAATCCTAGACAGTACACTAGCGACATGCCAGAAACTGAATTGCTTCCATTTGAATGGTCTTAGGAGAGCTCTGAAGATCACCTAGCAAGATAAAGTACCAGTCACTGGGTTGCTTTTTCAGGCTGAACTGCTAAGCATTTAAACTGTCCTGTAGAGAGTGCAGCTCTGATGGGCCGGCCACACTGTTAGAATGCCAAACGTATATTTCTAACCAACTGTTTTATGGAGAACTCATAGGGCAAGTACTCACATGTAGGTCAGAAGAAGCAATGCAGGGACTTTCCCAAGGTCTCTCTGAAGAACTTTGGAATCGATTATGAGACACGGCCACAGGACTGCTTAGCATGACATGCCTGCATCAGAGAAGGTGCTGTGTTCTCTGAGTGAAGCAGGACTTCAGCAGCTCCAAAGAAATGGGAAATGTGCAAATTTAGAGCCATCTGCACTCCCAGTGGGCATATGGACCATTTGTACCCAGCCTGTGTCAGAGCCTTCCAAGCTCACATTGGTCTCTTCATTCACAACTGGGCACACTATACCTTGACCCCAACGTTTTGGTCGTTTTCAAGAAAAATGCACAACAGACCAAACCAGTTGAATTGTGTCTTCACTGAAAAAATCGAGGCCTTTCCCCAAGAACACTTCCTCATCTCCCATCGCTCACATGTTTTTCTCACTCTGTCTTCCTTCACCTCTGTCCCATGAAGGGGCGGCCCTTCTTGCCAAGGCTAATACCTCTTCATGTCCAAGCCATCCCATTCTACCCTGCTGTTTGTTCCCAGTAGATTATCCCTTCTACCATCAATGGACTTTGACTATTGACAGGGAAAAAAGTAGCTTATACCTTAAGGAAGTTTGTTTATTGAAGTAAATAAAAGGACCCAACCACAGAAGAAGATTTCTGTTAACACTAGCCATAATTGACAAAATGAATAATGAAATTTTCAACAGAAGAAATAATGAATATGGGGCTTCTAGGTGGCACAGTGAATAGAACACCGGCCTTGGAGTTAGGAGGACCTGAGTTCAAATATGGGCTCAGATACTTAACAGTTACTAGCTGTGTGACCTTGGGCAAGTCACTCAACCCCAGTTGCCCTCCAAAAAAAAAAGAAATGATGAATATGAGAAATTTTTAAAAATAGGGGAAGATTTGCTTGAAATGATACAGTTAATAAGAAAGAAGAAAGAAAAGAGCGTCATATACTCAAGATACAACTACATAAAGACATCATTAATAGTAACAATAATATTTTCACTACACAAGACAATTTTATTCTCTGGTTAAAGTTAATAGTAGTTTTAAAATGTTATTTAACAACCCTAAAATAACAAGTATACTGTTACAAATATGAGTTAAGATTTGTTTTTCCCCTGTCTTCTTTATATAATTTAGTACATCTACCTATGATAGAAATTTTCACTTATTAAGATATGTTTAACAAAGGTTGAATTAAATTTAATTGAAAATTACCTTAAAATTAAATTTAGCTTAAAAATGTAACTTTTTTATTTAAGAAATTATGTGAAGTCAACTGAACATATATGTATTTAGTGTTTAGAATGTTTCTAGGTTCTGGGAATCCCCCCCCCCCCCCCCCCCCCACACACACACCCAAGTAAAAACGGACAAAATGAAAGAAACCCTCCTTGTTCTCAAGTAGCTCAGAGCATGTGCTTGGCAAGTTGATACCCTCTGCATACATTCAGTTTAGTCACCACTTAGGCATTGACTGTGTTTCATGGCCCGTACTGAGGGTGTTGGAGTTATCAGTACCAAACCAAAGTCAGATAAGAAATTGTTCTTATCCTCAGTTTTCCATTCTTGTCCTACATTCTCATTGGGATAGGTGGAGGAAGACAGGAATGGATGCATGGCTAAGCACAGAGTCATTTGGAGAACAGAGAGGGCAGTGACAAAGATCTGAAACAGGCCTCCTGGCCCCGAAGTCGAGCCTGAAGTGAAGGTGCTGACCCAAGGCGTTCCAGGCACAGGCAGCTACATAGCTTTTGTAGAGACTTGGAGTTGTTCACAACAGGTGATGCTGTAGGGCTAACAATCATGGAACACAATCTCAGAAATAAAGGAGTTGTGGGCCACCCACCTGAGTGGCAGTGGAGAGAAATATTGCCAAAACATCATTCCTGAATACTTCCCGTTCTCCCTAGGGTTTGGATAAAAGTGAATTGTAGACTGTTACCAGTGATGACTTTCCCGTAAGGATCAATGTGTGAGTTAGGTTAGATGATGGCACAGTCTTACCGAAGGTGGAGGAGTGAAAAGAGGAGAGAAGAAAACCAGTAGCGTGACAGGGATGGGTGGGGCAAAGGAAACTTTGGTCTCGCAGACCTGTATGATCCTGGCGAACTTCATTGCTGTCCCCATAAGGTTAGGACCTCCCTCTGTTGGTTATCTCCAGTTTACCCTCTGTGCAGCTTATTGCTATAGAGTTGTTCGCCAATTTTCTCTTCTAGTAGGCAGGGAGCTCTTTGAGAGCGGGGCTGCCTTTGTGTCTCTAGCACTTAGCATAAAGCATGCCACATAGTAGGCATTTAATAAATGTTTGACTAATTTTGAAAGTATAAAACATTAAGTCAGTATTCTCCATCTTGTGCTGGAGAACCCCAATTTTCTGAATGACTTGTGATGTTTTTCCAGAATGCTTGAGTCAGTTTGACTCACTGAAGAGAAAGCCAGTCCTGGAGTGAGGATAACCTCTGTTCACATTCTGCCCCATTCCATAGTAGTTGTCTTACTATTCATGGCTGACTTACCAAACTTCTCGGGGTCCCCAGACAACTCTCTGTCACTATCAGTCCATGGGAGGCTTTTTTTGGGTGGTGGAAGGATTTCCTAATCTTTGGAATTCTCTGAAGTATTGGTATCAAGCTTGAATAAAAATGGGGCTACTAAACCAAACATCAGGATCCTTGCCTGCCCATAGTGCCTTAAAAAACCACATATTAAAATCAAATATGATCTGTTGTATTTTTATTTTGTCAAATATTTTCCAGTTACATTTTAATCTGCTCTCTTCTCTTCTCTCCTCTTCCTCTTCCTCTCCTCTCCTCTCCCCTCCTCTCCTCTCCCCTCCTCTCCTCTCCCCACCCCCCCACACCCTCAAACCTCCCTCTGTTTGATACCTTTGCCATTTTGGAGGGGACCAAATCATAGGTCTGAAACAACCTGGTTCCCCCTCCCCTTCGAACCAGACTAAACAACTAGTCATCTAGGAGTGCATATGCTTAAAAATTAAGTTCCAATACTTTTTTTTTTTCACAGAAGGTTTAATTTCTTCTTCTTCCTCCTCTTATGCAGCGGTTATTTTGTGACCAGAGAGAACTTGTTATCAGATTAGCCCCACTGTCACCTAGTATAATTGAACAAAAGTGAAGTAAATTTTGATCAGGAATTTACCTGTTGTAGTTGGCAAGCTTGGGTAGCTTGAAGCACTCCGAGATGGCATTAGTAAAGACCAGTTTTGTCTCTATGGGTCTGTGTGTGTGTGTACACGCTCGCGCGTGTGTGTGCATTTGCGTGCTCTCTTGCCTCTTTGAGTGACTTTATTGGTAAGGTGAGTGAATTAGAAGATTTTTTTTTCCTCTTAACTGTGTGCTGGAGCCTGGCGCTCACACTTGGCAATACAGAAGAATTCACTCTTGTACTAGGTCACTGGGCCAGTCTTGAAATGTATCCTAGATTTTTTTTGTTTTTAAATTTTTGAATTATCAAAATGATTTTGTTATAAGGTAGTCCTATTAGCACAGGCCTTCTATTGCTAGTGTGCATTTTGTAGGGCTTTTATTATTCATAATATAGGTATGTGTATGGTTCAGGTTGGGTTTTTTTTATATTTCACATTGCCCTGTTGTCATATTTTCTCAAAGGCTACCAGAAGTCATTATAGGAATGAAGTGTTAATTCAATTTCTTAAAGACCTGTGGCTCAATAGAAAGGAAACATTTTCTTAAAGAACTCTAGACTCTGGGTGGGGTGGGGTAGCATATGCACACAGATTAATGAATACAACATAGTCCAAGTCTTTTCAGGAGCAAACTGGTGCTAATAATGGGCCGTCTGGAAGTCCAGAAAGGCCTTGTTAGGAGGTGGGCTTTCCAGATGAGGGCCACTTGTGTGGTTATGGGGATGGGAGTGAAAAAGGGTGTAGCTGCCCGACCGGTGTGGTGTGATTGGCACCGTGAATGTGTGACTGTATGCTTTGAAGTGAGACTGGAAAGGTATGTCAGTGCCCAGACTTGTGAAATGAGTGTCAGCCGTCAGTTTGCTTCCACTAAACCTGTCCTCCTACATCTGCTTTTTGCTACTTTTTCTTCTTAGACAAGGCTCCAAATGACTCCCAACATAAAGTCTTGTCCAGTTTGTTTTCTTTGGTCACTTATAAATTCCTCCAGTGACATATTCTTTACAATGTCTATTGTACATAGCAGATACTCGATAGGTATTTGTTGATTACTGTGCTTACTATAGGATTATCATTGAAGACATTAACTTCTTTAACATGAATACCAAGCATTCAAGGGCTGGGTTGTAATCCAGTTCTGGCCGTGGAGCACTTTGGAGACAGTCTGCTGTGGGGTGGGGGGTGGAGCATGTGCACACATAATACCAAGTCATTTGAAGGAAAGGGAGGGAATTGCTGCCCTTTGGGTGACCTCTGTTTCTGCCCAGGTGCCTTGAACTTAAGTGACTCCTGGGCATCCCGCCTAGGATGAGGAGTCGTCCTCCTGGCAGCAGAAACTGCTGGCTCCTGTGTCAATCAGATCATAGTAAACTAGGCTTAGAACAGTCTTGGAAGAGTCCTAAAAAGTCCTAAAAAAGAGATGTGATGGATGATGAATCACGTAAGACAGGATGTAGGTAAACTAGGAGATAAGTGTCTGAAAGCCTGGAAAGGAGAGGGAGCATCTAGAAAGAAAGTCTCTCCAGTCTGCCATTGTGCTGGCTGTATCGTGGCGGGGGGGGGGGGTATGAAGGGGGGGGGGAATGGGGGGACCTCCCATTTTTCAGCTTATGATGGAGCTAAATGTTGGTAGGCCCTTGTCGCAGGCGCCCCAATTACCTGTGTCAGTCATAGCAGAGGAGGCAGGGGTTAGTTATTAGCTTACTGCTGCAACTAAATTAGTCTGTAGTGATCAAAGCTGGGCCTTCTTTTGCTACTACCTGCAGTTTTCAGTGACCTAAATTTTCCTGATTTTGTTCTACTAACCGTCAAAATTTGTTCTACTCCATTCAAAATAAATATACTATTTCATCATCAAATTTCCTAAGAAAATAAGTTTCAGTATGGAATAGAACTTTGAAATTTTTTAGGAAATTCTTGTCTATACTGAAGTGAGATATCTGTGTTTTCTTAACAGGGCATCTGGGTGGCACAGTGGGACTTGAGGTCAGGAAGACAACTCCTCCTGAGTCCTGATCTGGCCTCAGAGATGAATAAACAGCAACAGAACAAATGATCATAAGAATAAAGTACATAAAGTACACGGAGCAGTGTTCATATGGCAGTAGCCAGAGTGCTTAGCATGGATTCAGGAGGGATCAGGGCCCGGAACTCAGCCTCTGTGGGTCTTCATATTCTTCTATATAGAATAGGAGTGTTTCTGTTGTGCTCACCTCCTGTGGTGGTTGATAGCCAAAGTGCATTGTCAGCCT
The DNA here is from genome assembly GCF_028583685.1 of Petaurus breviceps papuanus. Classification (NCBI taxonomy): domain Eukaryota; kingdom Metazoa; phylum Chordata; class Mammalia; order Diprotodontia; family Petauridae; genus Petaurus; species Petaurus breviceps. The sequence continues at coordinate 38,044,814 of NW_027185759.1, read as the reverse complement.
CTTTAAGCACCATGAAGAAATGGAGAAAATGTCACGGACAGACTCAGAAGGCCCAGGGCTGCTCTCTAGTAGCTATGGGAGCTTGGGCAGATCACTCAGCCTCTCTAGGCCTCAGTTCTTCTATCTGTAAAATGAAGGTGGGGGTGTTGAAGTAGATGACCCCCTTTTTGGGTCATGGATCCCCTTGGCAAAATGTTTTTAAAAAAATACATTTACAATGGAAATCAGTTACATTGAAATAAAATCATAAAAATAAAACAAACAAGGATCCCAGATTAAGAGCTCCTGCTCTAAGGTTTCTTCCAAAACAAAACCTCAAGGAATTGTTTAAATGTGAAAATCCCAACTGGCATGGGAGTCATGGAGGGAAGGGAAGAAGGAGCTCACAGTAACTAGGGAGAAAAGGAAATAGATTTTTGTGGGGTATATCTAACTGTATGTGATCATGTGAAAGCACTTAATAATATCTGTAGTTATTACACAAGTGAGGATTATAAACCACATTCAGATACCGTCTTGAAGGGTGTTGGATATCTTTGACTCTTGAGAAGTAAATGTAGGTCAAATAAAGGAGAGGTGCACTTTAGCTAACACACATTTATTAATAAGCACTTAGTAAGTGTCAGGCTGTGACTGTCATCAGAATCCCTGCAGCAGTGTCTGTGGCAAATGTGACAGAAGACATAGCAGACCACTTCACTAGCAAGGTCCTGCACCCAGCCAGCATTTTCATCAGCAATATAAAACCCAGCTCTTTTCCTCAGTTCCCCCTTGGGTTTTTGAAAGTTTTCTGGAGCCTGTGTTACTGTAAAATTTAAACGTGATAGAGATGCCATTTCTGTTTTTTTGGAGCACTTTGAATGGCTTTATAGTGAGTGACAAGGCATGCTTAGTATGAAATTGCAAGCAAGCCTCGTGCATAAGGTGGCCTGGAAGAGAACCAGTCTTCTGTCCTTTGTCATGCCTTCTCTCTCATGGCTCAGCAGGTGGCATGGGACATAGCATGGTCACAGGCAGTGTGTTTATTTTTGTCTTGTCCTTTTTCTTGCCAAACACCTTAGGCAGGAGCTTCTTCCCTGAAAGATCACAGCATGGTGTTTCCACAACTACTCTTTCTCATTCTTTATTCTTAGTAATTTTCCCCTTGAAATACACCCATCAATTCATGTTCATGCTCCTAGTCCATCATCCTTAAAAATTTAGTCACCATCGACCTACATGGGGAAAGTTTCAGCTAAAGATTAGATTTGGGCTTATGACCCTTATGTGACTCATCACTTTCTAAGATATTTTCCTGAAGTATATAATAGTGCACAGGATTGTGATGTTAAGCAATCCATTGTTGTTAAAAAATTTTTTAACACTTTAATAAAGCTCCTTTAAGAAAAATCCCAAATCTTTAAAAGCACTTCCTTTGGCTTTTATGGGATTAGTACTTATGACTGGATTTTTTCAAACCTTCTAAAAAGCAGGGATTTTTGAGATAAATAAGTGCCCCCTCCTTCCTAAATGAGACCTTTATAAGTCAATAACACATAGGTAATGTAAGTCTTGCATTAATCCTGAAATTCACAACTAACTCTATTTGCACTTATCCGATATCCTTTAGGATGCCTTTCCAGAGAAAAAGAATCTGTGTGTAGTCAAGGACCCTTGTGCTCATTCCTGTGATTCATTCATTATCTGTAAGAATTCTCACCCACTTGTCTTCCTCAGTCCTTTTAAAAGCTGACTTGGAGTTTCAGACCTATCATAGACTGTCATGATCATTTTATTCCACGTGTCTGGTTCCTACCTCATAGACCACAGAGCTGGAGCCCATCATTCACTTTTTGGCCTTATTCTCCATTCTCATCAAGCACTCAGTTGGGATGAAGTCAGGGGACCTACTTCTTGATTTGAACTTGCCCAGCATTGTCCAATTCTTTCTTTAACAAGTTGTGGGATTCTCTGCTCTGATCCTCAGAGAGGCACACTAGATATAAACCATGAATCGTGTTTTCTTGGCAGCTCCCCCTCTTGTTCACAGGTGCTAGCCCTCTTCATAGGAACATAGATTTAGAATTAGAAGAGATCTTAGAAATCACCTAGCCCAGTTCAGTTCCTTCATCTTATAGTTAGGGAAGCTGAAACCTGAGGGGGTAAATGACTTGTCCAGGGTCACATAGAGCTGAGAATTCAATCCAGATCTGAAGTGGAGAAGCATGTATGCTCAAGCTTATGTGCCTGTTTTTGAGAGCTGCTCTCCATTTCACTTTGGACCTCTGATACAGGAGTAGTAACAATTAAAAGCAGCAACAATTAAAAACAGCTATAACCAGTGGTTGCTGTATGACATCACCTTGTCTTACACTATTCCACTGGCCTGTAATTCCATCCCTGCATTGCCTCCTTCCTACTTATCCTTTTTTTTTTTTTAAGTTTTCAACATTCACATCCATAAGTTTAAAAATTTCTCCCCCTCCCTCCCTAAGACAACTTGTAATCTGATATGGCTCTACACATACATTCCTATTAAACACATTTTCACGATAGTCATGTTGTATAGAACACTTAATGACAAATGGGAAAACCATGAGAAAGCAACAAAAGTAAAACAAAAAAGAAAATAGTCTACTTCGTTCTGCATTCAGACTCCATAAGTTTCTCTGGATGTGAATGGTATTTTCCATTGTGTGTTCTTTGGAATTGTTTTAGGTCTTGCATTTCTGAGAAGGTCTAAGTCTATCAAAATCAGTCCTTGCACACTGTGGCTGTTACTGTGTACAGTGTTTTCCTGGTTCTGTTCCCCCTCACTCAGTGTCAGTTCATATAAGTCTTTCCAGGTTTCTCTGAAGTTTGCCTGTTCATTTCTTGTAGCACAATATTATTCATATAATACAACTTGTTTAGCCATTTCCCAATTGATGGGCATCCTCTCGATTTCCAGTTCTTGGCCACCACAGAAAGAACTGCTATCAATATTTTTGTACATATGGGTCTTTTCCCCATTTTTATGATCTCTTTGGGGATACAGCCCTAGAAATGGTACTGCTGGGTCAAAGGGTATGCATATTTTTATAGCCTTTTGGGCATAGTTCCAAATTGCTCTCCAGAATGATTGATCAGCTCACAACTCCACCAGCAATGAATTAACATTTCAATATTCTCACATCCTCTTCAACATTTATCATTTTCCTGTTTTGTCATGTTAGCCAGTCTGGTAAGTATGATGTGGTAACTCAGAGTTGTTTTGATTTGCTTCTTTCTAGTCGATAATGATTTAGAGCATTTTTTCATATGACTATCTATACCTTTAGTTTCTTCCTCTGAAAACTGCCATATCCTTTGGCCAGTTCTCAGGTGGGGAATGACTTGTATCTTCTTCTTGCTTATTCTTCAAGGCCCCAGTAAGAATCTGTTTCCCAGAAAGCCTCCCCAGTTCACAATGACCCTTCCCTTTTCTCAGTCCTTGGCACTGTCTGAACCAGGTGACAGTTCTCACTTGGCTGTGGGCTGCTTTTGCACTTTGAGGCTTTAGATTAGATGCAGTTTTAGGTCAGGAAAGGAACTTGGAATCTAGTTCAGCCTTCTCATCATACAGTTAGGAAAGAGGCAGAGTCGCCAAGTCTCTGTTTATGGTCTCACAGTTGGTCAGAGACAAGATGGGGCCTGAGATTTCTTAAGATACAATCAAGGTTGCTTGTCAGGAACAGGAAATTGAGTCTTTTTTTTTTAATGTTCTGATGAGATTATTTTTTTCAAAACTGCTTTAGAAATATTCTCAAAATCATTTCTGAACATTAGCCAATTTGAACATTGTCATTTTCTTTTAAACTAACAAGAATAACTAACTTTTTAAACTTCATCATTTGCTGACTTGAGTCAGAAAAGCCCTTATCTTCTGCTTACTACCTTTATGACCTTAGGCAAGTCATTTACGTTTTCCTGGACTCAGTTTCTTTAACTTGTAAAATGGCAGCTAATAGTGCCTGTGTCAAAATGTTATTAGGACCAAATGAAATTGCTCATAATGTGTAAGAGACCTTGGTGAACTTGAAAGTGCTGTATAAACATGAACTCCCTCCCAGTTCCCCAAGACCTGGAACACTATGCAGCTTCCAGAATGCAATCCAGAGTCCCTTAAAAAAGTCCAGTCTCACTAAGTGTCCACACAGGAACAACCAAGGGAATGCTGATGAAAGGCCATTGTGCAGACTGGGCTAGACTGCTGGATGGAAAGCTGGTCAACTTTTGTAGAGCCTTAAAGTCAGTTGCACTGTGCTTGAAACCGCTCAAACTGCAAAAGGGCTGTGATTACAAATCATGGAGAAATAGTGGAAGAGCTAGAACTTAGAGTGAAGTTCTAGTTAGAGAAGAAGACAAAGGGCGGGGTAGTCCAACGTCCATTGGAAAGGGCCCTGGGGCAGGGCTGAGTCACTTGGTGCCTCCAGCATTGATCACTGGTGCCTCAGTTTCCTCCTCCATAAAATGCAGGATTGGACAAGATAGCCTCCAAGGTCCCCTTCCAGCCCGATTCTAAGATGTGGTAGGAAACAAACATAATTTCCATAGTTTGAAGGAAATTCAGTAATGATTAAAACTCTCCTGGAACATAAGGGCATAGATTTAGTACTGGAAGGCCGTGTACCAAAACCCCATTTTATAGATGATACTGAAGCCTATTAAGATTCAGTGAATTGCCCAAGGTCACAGAGGCTGAGGTAGCAGGTGATTAAGATAAGAGGGGATCCCAGTCCACTGACTCTGAATTGCTGGAAGGAACCTTAGATTTCATTGAGTCCAACATCTTTGCTTTACAGGTGAAGAAACTGAAGCTAAAACAGTAAGCATTACTAAGTACTTACTGTGTTCAGGCATGTATTAGGGGCTGGGGATACCAGTGTATATAGGAAGGACTTCTGTCTGAGCTGCATTGTAAAGGAAGCCTACAGGGACCAAGAGGTGGAAATGGGGGGACAGAGCCTTTCAGGGATGAGGGTCTGTGTGTTGGAGGACTCCCAGGTAGGCACTGGAGCTAGATTAGATAGCATATGGGGGGGGGGGGGGGGAGCTAAGAAGACTGGAGAGGTGAAAAGGGGCCTGGGTATGTCAGAAAAATAAGTGATAGGGAGCTGTTGGACTAGATGGAATTTGGATGGGATGTGGTCACATTAACACTTGGAAAAAATCTCCTTGGCAGCTGAATGGAGAGGAGAGATGGGATTGGGGGTGGGGGTGGGGAGGGCATTGCAGCAGTCCAGACAAGATGATGATGATGATGACCTTCACTGAGAGAATGTGGGTGGGTCTGTGAGGCTGGACCCCAAGCCTGTGGTGCCCTGGACAGTGATAGAGAAGGTGAGAAGGGAGAGGGTTTTAGCTTCAGTATAATTAGGTGCTCAGTAAAATACATGTGGAGCTGGGAGTGGGGAAGGGGTTCTCCTTTTCCTCCATTCTCTGTTCTAAGAGCGCCAAGGGCATTTTCCAGAATTTACTCCTTGCCCTCTTTGCTTGAAGGCTTTGGGGAAGGTTCAGCTTCCCCAAACCAGCCCCAAGGGTGCCAATAGGAATCGCCTTTGAGGGAAGTTCTTTTTCTGTGTCTAATAGTTGGTCAGTAATTTTCCTGATGGAGCTCTGGAGATAAGAGAGGGAGAGATAATTTGTTTAAAGAATAAATATTGGGGGCGGCTAGGTGGCACAGTGAATAGACCTCTGGCCCTGGAGTCAAGAGGACCTGAGTTCAAATCTGGCATCAGATATTTAACACTTACTGGCCATGTGACCATGAGCAAGTCACTTAACCCCAATTGCCCTGCCTTCCCCCCTTCCAAAAAGCAAAAAAAAAAAAAAGGGGAAATATAAAAATTCTGGCAGTACCATTGAGACAAAACCCTGAATCTCAGCACAGAATTTGCCTCTCCCTTTACTTTCTTCTAAGGTGCCGTGAAAATGAAGCTGTTGCTTCTGGGGCACAGTCCTGGCTGCCCAGCAGCCTTCCTTCTAGGGATGGGCTGAGCCCAGCCTGGGAAGAGGAGGAAGGCCACACTACTGCCCTTTGGTTTTGTACATATTGATGCTGCCTATTTGGATTCAGGCTTTCAATTTCACTTGAAAAAAGAATCCTTGCCAACTATTCCTTGGGAATAAGCACAATTGCAGATGTTGTAAAGGCATTTCTTATACTTGACTATAAAGTAAGATGTGTTAAATCCTAGATTCATAGACTCTCAGGAGTTAGAACGAACCTTGGAAGCCAAGCTGGTTAGTGTAAGCTAAACACAACGTATCCTGTTTAATTTACCACTTACTGAAGAAGGCATCCATCCTTCTTTGAAGCCCTCCAAGGAAGAGCCACTGACTGCCTTCAGGACTTTTGAACAGCTCTGCTTGTTAGGCTCGGTCAAACTGTCATCTCATGGTTGTGTAGGGGATACAGTGCCAAACCTTGAGCCTGTACTCAAAACCAACCTGGGGCTCTGTTTATGTGGCCTTGGACAAGTCACTTAGGCTCCCTAAGCTCAGTGTGCTTATGTATAAAACCGAGCTGGTTAGGCAGACACCCCTTGTGAGCCTTCTAGCTCTGAATATGAGCTCACACTTGTATAAGTCAGAACCTGCCCCTTTGCAGCTTTCACAGAGTGTTCTTAATTTTATCTCTTTAATTTCGGAGAGGTAAAATAATATTTTGGTTAAAGTGGATTTCTGAAATTCAGAGAACACTTCCCTCTGACCCTACCTCCACCTCCTAAAAAGCTCATTACCAGAAAACTTATGAGTCCTTTCCCCAAGCTATTTCATATTCTTCAGCTCTGATACTTATCCAGGCTGCCCTCCCCAAGTTCTATGACAAAACACCCAGGGTAGCCAAATCTGATTTTTGTTTGAAATGCAGAGGATTCTTAGGCCCAGAGGTAATGAAGGCCTGAATTACATTGGGAATGTGTACAGATTATGTTGTAGGCAGACTCAACAGGATTTAGCAACTGATTGGCAATCTACCCTCTTCTTAACTTTAGTTAGGAGGTAGATTTGGGAAGTCGTTTTCATAGAACTGCTTGAAACCCTAAGAATTGATGAAATAGCCTAAGGGTGGAGCTGGGTAAAGAGCACAGGAATGATATCTGCAGGAAGGATTGAGGAGGGGGAGGAGCCTGGAGAGATCTCGAAGGAGCAGAGCTGACAAGAAGGTTGTGTGTAAGAAATGGCAAGGAAGATGGTTTGATTGGACCACAGAGTATGTGCAAAGGGAAGAATGTTTAATTTTGGTCCTAGGATGCCGTTGATAGGAGACTTATGTTTAGGAAAATCATTCAAACAATCATGGGGCTGTTGGATTGGAGAGAAGGACTTTTGTCAGGGAGGTCAGTTTGGAGGTCATTGGAATCGTATAGGGGATAGGTGGTGGGAATTTCATTAGTCTGAAGAAGAGAGGAGGGATATGAAAGGAGATAGAGCAGAGAGGAAAGGCCTCAGTGGTCAGGGTCATTCAGTTGGTAAACACTGATTAATCATGTCCTCTGTGCCAGGAACTGTGTAAGTGTGGGAAGATGAAGAAAGGGAAAAGCCAGTCTTTTCTCTGAAGGAATTCACTGGCCAATGGGTGAAACAGTATGCACTGGCTTTGTACAGAAGATATATTTATGGCATTAAATGGAAATAATCGGTAGAGAGAAACATTAGAATTAAGAGAGGTTGGACATGGTTTCTTGCAGAAGGTGGGATTTGATTTGGTACTTGAAAGGAGGTAGGGTGTCCAGGAGGCCAAGAGGAGGAGGCACAGGGAGCAGCCAGGGCAAAGACAGAGCTGGGAGAAGGGGGGCTTGTTTGGTGAATCAGCCAGGCCAGTGTACTGTGGAGTGCTTGTCAGGGAGTTACTCATAAGAGAACTGGAAACTGGAAAGGCAGGAGGGTGCCAGCTTATGAAAGGCGTTGAGTAACAGCCAGCATTTTGTAGGAATAAGGTTCTCTAGTCTCTTGGAACCACAGTTTTCTAATCCATAAAATGGGAATAATACTGTGGTTCCTTCCTCATGAGGATATTGTGAGAATCCGTCATTTAACAAACTTTTGTCAGGCATCTAGTATGTGCCAGTTACTGAGTTTCCAAGTACAAAAATGTTAGGATTCAATAGGATTTAGCAGTTGATTGGCAACTTCAGGTGTGTATAGCCTTGCAATCCACTAATTGGAGACCCTTAGTTTGGTGGCTAGGGAACTGAAATTATTGTTATTATTAAAAGTTTCTTTCTAAGTTGGGATTCATTGGTAGTTATTGCAAATGGTTAATACATTCTTATCTCCTTGGGTTTGGCTAATAATTTTGTGATGAAATTTTAAAACAGGTAGCTTAGGGATTTTAAAAATTGAAGCTTTAACAATTGAACACCAGCTGTGTTGTAAATCCCTCAAACGTCCATTCAAAGTGCTTTTGGACCAAATTGTTTTTGTAAGATAAGGAGAGTAGCAAATTTTTTCAAAACGAATTATGAAAAGATAATATGTTTATGTGCATGTATGTATGTCGATAAGATTATAACTTACTTGGCATGGTGGTAGTATACAAACACACCGGGATCAGGATCTTGAGGCTGCAAAGGTGTAGGGCAGGTCTCTGCCTATATATAACCAGACTAAAGTGGCACTGGATGAAGACATCATTAAAGGTTTGGAACATCTGACCTTTTTCCATGAGAGGTTGTATTTTTTTACTTTCCCAGAATGACCTTCATGTTGTGATCCACATGATAAGCCTTGAATGTGTGCTAATTGATCATGCCTGGCTTTTTGGGGGACTTGTGCAAGTTATTCAGTATCTTTGAACACCTGATTATTTCACACACTCCCTGTAAAAAGCTTTTTAGATGTTACTTTGTTCTCTGGGATGTTGAGGGGACTTATTGATTTATAGGATTTAGGGTTGGGAGGGGAGTCTGTGAATAACTAGCCTCACTTACAAATGAGGAAACTCACCTCAGAGAAGTGAACTATGTTAAAACTTTACCCAAAAATACATTGAGTAAAACCTCTAGAGGACAGGAATCTGCCTTAGTCATCATTGTATCCCTAATGTTCAGTTTAATGCTTCACCGATCACGTTCTGAAGTTGAGAATAAATTCATTTATCATTATGTCAGGGAAGGCCCAGGATGATGTGCTTGGGGAAGCAGCGAGATGGCTGCGATAAGGACCAGTCTGAAATGGCCTCTGAGAATATAATGGCCTGCCTCTGGAGGCAGAGCCTCCCCAGGGTGCACACTCTGCAGAGGACGAGCACCCCAGGCATCAGGCTGCTCTTTTTCCCAGATAAGTTAATGAAGAAATGAAGTTGATGAAGCCTCTTTTTTACATCCTATTGAACACCTCTCATATGCATTTCTTTAAGACGTTTTTTATCCTTTTAATACCTGGGCTCCTTCTCTAAGAGATATGGTATGATAGAAAGCACGGGCCCCCTGACTGTGGCCGGCCAGGATTAGGTGTCTTCAGATGTAAAAGTAGCAGTACAGTTGGACTTGATGGCCCCCCAGGTCCCATCCACCTTAAATCTGAGTGTCCTTTGTATGTAGCTAGGGGAGCTGGGTCACACAGTGAATACTGGGATTTGGAGTCAAGGAAAACCTGTGTTCAAATACTTCCTCAGACACCTACTAGCTTTGTGACCCCAGGCCAGTTGTTTAATGTCTGTGAACCTGTTTCCTTCTCTGTAAAATACCTTCGAGTGCTATACACACACACACACACACACACACACACACACACACACACACACACACACACACA
>NW_027185759.1:38025222-38035042 GCF_028583685.1 Petaurus breviceps papuanus | reverse complement strand
ACACACACACACACACACACACACACACACACACACACACACACACATATATATGCTAGTGATTGTTGTTATTATTATATTAATATATTGATATTATTTATTAATGGTTTCCCATAGAAGGTTACAAACCCCTTAATAGACTGTGTGAATGCTGGTATTCTTATTCTAGTTTCTCTCCCTTGGTAATCCCAGAGATGCAGATAACTCCCAAATTGGTATATCCAGCCTTAATCTCTCTCCCTGAGCTACAATTCCCAAATCACCTGCTTCTTGCTTTCACTCTTTACTCAGAAACCATCCACATTTCAAATAGAACATATCCAAAATTGACCCTGTCATCTTTCTAAATTTCCTGATTTGCTTTTAGTCTCCCACAGTAATATCTTGAATAATTTCCCATTTTTACAGATGAAAAAAATGAGTTCAGAAAGATTAAGTGTTTTGTCCAGCCTCACATATAAAGCCCCTGCTCTGAGGTGGGATTTGAACTCAGATTTCCTTGATTACAAGGCCAGCACTTTTTATATATACCAGATCGCCTTTAATAGTTCCCATGGAATCTCTGCTTCTGTTTTCTTCACTCCCTTAAAACATTCTCCATGAATGTCAAGATTGACCCAAACACAGCTTTGATGCTCTTACTCATCCCCCTGTTCAGAAGTCGTTGTGGCTTCTTGTGTCCTAGAGAAAATAAGAATTTCTTAGCTTGGCGTTTAAAAGCCTCTCCTTCTGGCCTGTCTGTTTTATTAGCCATATTTTGTTTTCTTCCCTTTTGTGAGTACTGAGTTCCATCCAGAATGAGACTGATGTGGGATATAAAAGCATGAATGCTTTTCTTAGACAGCTGTCCTGTGTAGGGGAGATAGGTACAATTACAGCAGTCCCTGATCCCCAATGTCCCCAACTTCCTACGTGCTGCTGGGGGAGCAGGCAGGCAGAGGCCAGAGCTTAACCTTTAGCCCTGGAGCCCAGGCCCAAATAGGCATCTCTCTTGAGTTTTGTAGTTCTCTTGGCTTACACAGATTCAAATTGTGCCTGTAGGCTCATGGTCTGGAAGTTTACAATAGAATCCATAGGCTAAAAAGGCTAAGAGGACTCCAACATGCCACAATATTAGAGCCCTGGGCCTGAAGTCAGAAAGATCTGAGTTTAAATTTTGTCTCAGACGGTAGCTATGTGACCCTGAACAAGTCCCTTACCCTGTTTCTGCCTTAGTTTCTTCATCTGTAAAATGGGATGATAATAGCACCCAGCTCCCATGGTTGTTAAGAGGATCAAATGAGATGTTATTTGTAAAGTTTTTTTCTCATCATCGTCATCACCATCACTCATCACCATCAAAGGGCAGACTGCTGAATTCTACCACCCTTTGTGAAAATAAACACATCCATTTCTTTTGTGAATATGTGATTAATTCACTGTTTTTGAGGACAAGTCTCTGCTCTAAAGAATGTGCCTAAGAACGTAAAACTGAATTGTTCTAGTTTGAAGAGCTCTTGCAGATCTGTTCATTTATTACATTTTCCATCCATTGTTATTTTTTGGTGTTTCTGAAACATGGACTCGTACTGCTAAAGTATATAAAAGTGACTGTGCCAAGACCATTTGATTTTACTGCTTTCTCTATAGGTTCTTTAACTTTTGTTGAATGCATTTGCAAAGAGGACAAGGGAGTAGTGTGGGAGGTTAATGCTGAGGCAGACACTAATACTATTGCTTAAAACAATTCTTCATTTAATGATGATTTAATGGACAGTTCTTTACGTCATATACAATACTCATGTTTTCACAAAATGAAAGTCCAGTATATTTTAATTACTTTAATTTGTGACATCTTGCTAACAAAGAAAAAAAGTTTGTCCCCCCCCCCCCAATATTACTTAGGTTTTGTGCTAACAAAGTCAGGAAGACTTGAGTTCAAATTTGACCTCAGACACTCACTAGCGGTGTGACCCTGGGCAAGGCACTTAGCTTCTGTTTGCAATAATCTACTGGAGAAGGAAAATAGCAAACCACTCCAGGATCTTTGCCAAAAAACCCCAACAGCTCAACACAAACAACAATAATATTATAGAAGGGTCTCCAGATGCCCTTTTGGGAAACATTTTTAATCTTTTGTTTACGTCAAGAACTCCAGTGCCTTTGATTGGTCTGGGGGATGAGGGGGAAAGAAAGGTGGTAAATGGTCAAGGCTTGCTTATGTAATTTCCTAAAGTTGCTTGTTTCTCCACATTTGTTAACAGACGTTAGATAACCTTCATCTTATGTCGATTAACTTAGTACAGTGTTTTCATCGTTTCTTACATTGTTTTCAAATAATTGAGAAAATAATTCACTTTGTTTTATTTTTAGGGTCATATCCTGTGTTGTGACCTCATGGTTTAAGTGGGAATAAAGATGAGTATAAGCAGTGATGAGGTCAACTTCTTGGTATATAGATACTTGCAGGAGTCAGGTGAGTACTGATACGGGATAAATAGGCCCCGACCCCGCGGCGTTCTCCGTCGTCTCTCGCGCACCTGACGCCTGTGCCAGGCCAAATGGTCCTTAACGAAGAGGCTGCCACTTATTTTTAGCCTATGTACTACTGCATGGTTTCACTCTCTGACCCTTTCAAATATGTTGGAATCATTTCAGGCACATATTTGACACAAACACTTTAGCTTTCCCAATTTAAAGATGACTTCTACGATTGTCTTCCAGTTGAGAGAAGTTTATTAGATGCATGTTCACTGTTAGACTGCTGTTCTTCAGAGTTTGGCGATCTTTATTCAGAATCCTCAGTCATCTTTTGAGAATTAAAATGTACCAGGCGCTAGGAGTGTGGGGTCATCGTACAAAAGCAGCCCAATTCACCATCAATATGTTTTTAATATTATTCCATTGGATTAAATCACCAAACCTGAAGTATGGAGGAGTATAGGAGACATGTTCATACTGTCAGTTTCAACATAGACATGTATGTCAATATCATGTAGGAGAGCACTGGATTTGGGTCAGAGGGGCATGGCCTTGAATTCCGGCTCTGCTCCAAATAACCTCATCTGTAAAAGTGAGAGGCTGAACTCTGGGATCCTAGGGCCGGCCATTCTGGTTCTGCACTTGGGATGCATATGTTATCCTGAGGCCTTGGCTAAATGTGACCGTGCGTGCTTCCCTTTTTCTGGTGATCAAAACTGAGTCAAGAAAGAAACATCCTAGCAGATAGGGAAGGGATGGTGGAAGAATTTTATAACTTCAAGAGAAGGTTCAGGTTGTGCATTTAGGGTGCAGTCATCAAGTAGCTTGGATTCCAAAATTCCAAAGCTAAAAGTTGGAATTTTAAGGAATTATGACCTAGAACTTCTGCATTGTTTACTTTTAAGTGGTATAGACCTTACAGACTGAAGCATACTTTTTAACTTTATTTTTCTTGAGGTGTTTTTTTCCATTTACGTTTTCTTTCACAACTTGACTAATATGGAAATGTTTTGCATGACTGCATATATATAATCTGTATTGAATTGCTTACCTTCTCAATGGGGCAAGAGGGAGAAAGGGAGAGAATTTGGAACTCAGAGTTTAAAAAAAACAAACGTTTTTTTAAAAATTGTTTTTAGAAGTAGTGTAGTTCTATGGTAAAACCATCTATAGAAAGATAAACTTTTTCACCTTTGGGGTAATACAGTGTAGTTGTAGAGAAAGGATGATCCAGAGGGCCGGGGAACAATTTACATCCCAGCCTTTAGGCAAATAAGCATCCCTCAAACATATTCACCCCAGTAAGTTTGCTTCCCATTGTACATTCTCTCTCTTCTCCTGCCCACTTTCAGTTTAGCTCTTCCCAGATTTTTTTTGTAACCATTAATGGTCTCCCAAAGGTTGCTCCGAAAAAAAAGAGCGTCATGGTTGAAGTGGCCACAGTATTTGAAATAGGATGTATTAGGGAAAGCAGAATAGCCACACTATATTATATTCATACCTGATTTGGGCCTAAAATTTTCAAAATGACTGGTCAGTGTGAGAGAAATTCAAAGGCATACGATACCTATGTAGGACTTAAGGGAGATGGGAAGGCTCACTTTTATAGGGTTACAATAGGCTCTGTGCATGTGAGCCTTAAGAGTTGGGTCAGGCCACAGCCTGGAGGCTTTTTGATTGCAAAGCAACAACTTGATAAGGAAACCCAGCATGGAAGTGAAGTTCCATGAATTCTGAAGGCAGGTGCGCCCTGTATGAATAGCAGCAGGGTGCAGGGCAGGCTCACCAGGGCTAAAAAGGTGGCAGACTTCCTGCTGTCAAATACAGAAAGAAAACTACAGCCTGGGTCTGCCTCAGGGAGTTTTTCATAGTGAACTAGAGGGCAGCACAACAGACACCATGAGACTTATTTGTCAGATTTATTCATTAGACTTAAACCTCCCTCCCCAGACATCTTAAAGATGCTTGCCAGAATATATCCAAAGACATTTTCATGTTCTATGACACAGTCCTTCTCCTCCTAACTAGTTGCAGTTTTAAAAGGGAAGGGGTGGGGAACAGGAGAAGATGAGAACTTGTATGTAAATTGGTGCTGTATTATTACTCACAGTTTTGTCATTGGTTACTAATTCCCTGTTTTAATTACGTATGTTTTATAATATAGAATGAATCAATAGATCATTTAAGTTGATTCTCTATTCTTTGTCCTTAACATAAATGGTTTGGTATCAAACCCTTGGTTGAGGACATAAAATCCTGTTACATTTTTTTCCTCTATGGGATCATTGGGCTTGTCATCCGTCATTTTGTACTACTTTTGTAGGAACATAGCCTACTACACATGGGCCCAAGGACTGCCACCTAGTTTATGCCTTGTATGAGAAGTTTAGAGACAAGAACATTAAGAATAGCTATGAGAAAAGAAAAAGACTTAGGAATGTTATGTTAGAATGCTTTAGATAGTATAGCCTTTAGTAAATATTTGTTGAGTAAGTCCATTTTTAGGTTAGGAAATGAGATAGAATAGAAGATCTGGGTCAAGATTAAGAGGAATGAATGGGAATCCTGTCTAGGCTGGGATGAGATAGGGAACGATGAGAAATTCAGTTAGAAATGATTTCTGAACTTTGGGATGTGGCTAATGAGAATGATTAGGAGTCTTCAGGCAGAGAGAGAGGTTTCTATAGGGCGGAACTCTAGACAACCTTTAGCTCCAAGTCACACCTGCAGTAGACTTGACTGTAAATTGTGGGCAGGTTTCCTTAGTGGCAACTATTCCATATTCTTCCGATCAGCTCCTTTCAGGTGATCGACTTCCAATTAAATGGAGCAAGTGATCGTGTGTTCTTTGTTTTTAATAGTCTGAGTTTTGTTTTTGTTTTTGGACACCCAGTTTGTGTTGATTACACAATCACCATGACTCAGAAATGTACATTTGGTACTTTATTTCTCTGGGAACAACTGTTATATTTGGGTCATTGGCCCAATTGTGTAGAGAAAGAAGATTGGCAACTTTGTGGCATTTAGTTTTAATGTATTAATCGTGAAACTTGACTACATGTTGTTGACCAGGGCAAACTTATGTGTTATATGATGCAGTTGGCTAATTCTGTTCTGCCATTATTAATCCTTTCTTATAGAGTAACTGATGGAAGGTTAAAAAAAAATAAAGCAAGACAAAACTTAATAACTGAGTTAATATTGCTCCTTTTTAACAAGTAGGGAACTCTTATTGCAAAAGTTTGCAATAGCAGAGATGGGACAGTCCTAAGGATCTGAATTTAAGGACTTGAAAGCCCTTATGATCTGTTACATCTCTCACATTTTGGCAGAGTTGTACATTAACCATTGCAGACAAACTGAGGTGCATTGTACTTCTAAAAACCATTAGAGCATGTCACCAAATTCTTATTTTTTTTTTCTTTAAAGATCTTCTCTTGGGTTCTAAACACAAAGGTTCCCTAACTTATTTGGCCTTCCACCCATTAAAAAAAAATATTTACCCTTATGGAAGTCTACTTTTTTTAACCGTTTAATACATATATGTATATATTTTTTAATTTGCATAATTTAAGAAAAATCTGCAAAGATTCCTTAAATATTAATTGTTTTCGACATATATTTCACCGGTAACTATGAATTGTCTCTTGGAGTTGGGAAAAAAGTGCTTTGTAAACCTGGTAGGGTAATGGAAATGGGCAATATCATGTTTCTACAAGGAGGACTCAGATTGTTTTTGTCTGTGACCTGTGTTAAATTTGGGTGAACTTTATTTTGTTTTTTGTTTTTTTACCGGGACTTTAAGATTTAATCTGTTGAGGCTACAGACTATTTGAAAAATTAATTTTTAATGTATAGATATGAATATACATATTAAAAAACATTGTACATTTACTATTATCAACTTTTCTTCAAAAGATTTAATCTAACTACACCTTTTTTTTCAGCCTGTCTTCTCCCATGGAGATCTGTTTAATAATAGCTTTTGGAATAGGTTTTCCTAGCCAAGGAAACCATCTTTTTTTTTAGTCATTGCAACTTAAAGGAATTGTTTCTTGGATTACAATTGTGTTTAAGAACTATGGATTATATAACCACAAGAGACTCCTAATAATTGGTCATCACCTTTCCCTTCCATTTTTAAAAAATATTTTACTTCAAATGAATCTCCATACTCTTGAGGCATCCATTGAATATAAAAGCTGCAGTGATTGAGTGTATTTCCTCTCCTTTGCATCTTCAGAGAACTCATCTTAAGTACAGTTTACCCCTTACTTTTCAGAATCATCAATAGCCTTATACTCCCCACAGTCAAATTTTTCCTACTTCCTGGCACTTGATTTGAAAGTTTTGTGGTGGCTTGACAAATCAGAGTGCATACAGTATGTATCTTATATACCAAAATAGAGTAAGCAAAGATTGACTTTATCTGCCATACTGTCTTTAATGTCTGCCAGAAGGGTGTTATGTTAGGAGTATATGTGATTGTCTTAACTGATGAACGTGAGTACTTTGTGTTGAATTCTGACCAGCAAATCAGATTTTTTATTTTTGTTTATTCTCCACTAGTACAATTAAGTTTTGGACTTTTTCTTTTTATAAAGAATTTTTTCAACTGTCACTAATGTTTTTCTATTTGGCCATTTGTAGTCCTCCCTCCTTCTCTTCCCTTCCCTCCCTCCCTTCCCTCCCTCTCTCCCTTCCCTCCCTCCCTTCCCTCCCTCCCTCCCTCCCTTCCTTCCTTCCTTCCTTCCTCCCTTCCTCCCTCCCTCCCTTCCTTCCTGTATTGTATTTGAACTATTTGATGGTCTTTAAAAAAGCCTTGTATAGGATGACTGGCTATTAGATGAACTAACTTAGCACCCCCACCTCCACCCTAAACTTTAGAATTAATTAATTTTTTCGAAACTAGCTGCTGCTGCATGCATAGATCTACAGAATTCTTCTGTTTAGGATTTCCTTGACAGTTTTGGGAAGTGAAGTGTTTTAGTCTTTAGAACTAAATGAATAGCTGGAGGTTGAGATGACATTTTTTTGATGTGACCAGAGTTGAGAACCCACTTTGACCTTCTTTTTACTGGAACCACAACAACACATACATTCTATTTCAGAGGAATTGTCCCTTGGGCTTTGATTTGTACAAAATTGTCATATATTTCCCTGGGTCTATTTGCAAGGATTCCATATGTGACTGGGTATAGGTCAACCTGAATTTTTATTTAAAAAATTAGTGTTTTGGCCCATAATTACTGTCTAGGCCAAGTCCATGTTGAGCTGCCATTCTCAGCAGCTGCAAGAAATAGGCAACGCGGCTTCCTCCGACTTTTATTTATGCAGCTGCTAATGGGCTGAGATCACCAGTACTTTTCCCACCCTAGACCAGGAAGAGCTGATTTTAGCAGCAGGCTGGGCCAAGCTTAACTGCCTGGAGTGGAGCTTTGTGCAGCTGCTCCGAGCTGGGGTGGAGGGGCCTCAGCTGTTGGTATGCCTGACATCAGTATGGCTTTTAAGTCTTTACAGTTGTGAAATGACAAGGCTCCGTGAGCATAGGAGACTGAACAAACGTGCAGAATGTAGTGATGTAATCGATAAAGCTTAACCTTTAATCTGACACACTTTTATTTAAATAGATGTTGTCCATGAAGCCAAAGAATCAAGGAAAGACTATTTTTTCAGAAATTTACTTCTGGCACCCCTGGTGACCTTTAATTGCACCAGCCTCAGGTGTCTCATGCTTATATCACAAGTAGTCATAGGTGATGCCTTTAGAAATATAAAAGCATCCATAGTACTGCACTGCTTGGCAGCCTTATACATTATGAACATTGTAAAACAGGGAGTTGAATCAGCTAAGGATCTGTTAAACCCCCTTCTGTATGCCAAGTCCTAGGTTGTAAGGATACAAAGACAAACAACATGTACATTCACAGGTCCCAGCTGATACACAGGAGATGTAAGTAATGGGTGGAGGGAGAGACCAGTAGCTCCAGGAATCAAGAAAGGGCCTTCTAGAAAGCTGTTCTTAAGCTGTGTTCTGAAGGAAGTTAGAAATTGTTTTCAGACTTTTTTATTATGAATTTAAACATCAACATGAATAGCTCAGGGAGCTGCTACTCTGTTGAATTAGTTTGATTTTTAAGGAGATGTGTACACTCAGATTTAACATGGTAAGCCTGGGGAGTCTAGGAACAGAGGGAGGGTGAGCATCTCTTCCCGACATGGGGAGCCTCCACGATGGTCCCGATATAAAACATAGAATGTTGAACATGATCCATCGTAAGACGGAAAGGTAGGCTGGAGATGGATTGTAAAGAGCCTTAAATGTTCCAGCAGAGGGATTTGTGTTGGATCCTGGAGGTAATGCAGGTCTCCGGGAAGATTTTGAGCATGAATACGACATGATCCACGTGGCACTTGGGTAGAGGACTGTGGGGGCTCTGTGCAGGATACTTTGGAGAAGGGAGGAACGTGAGCCAGGAAGATCCTTTAGAAGGCTATTGCAGCAGTCCTGGTAGGGGGTGAAGGCCTGGATAGAGAAAGGGGTGAGAACTGTTGTGGAATTAGAACTGACAAGACTTGGGAGCCGATCAGCTGTGCCATGGGAAGGAGAGCGAGGAGTTGGGGACTCAGGGATTGAGTAGTTGGACTGGATGGGGGGGAGCTCAGTTAATGAGTTCTGTTTGATACCTCCCACGCACATAGGAGGATATATCCAGTGGGCAGGGTTGATGCAGGATTGAAGCTCAAGAATCCCACAGGAAAAGGATAGATTTGGGACTTGTGTAGAGATGATAATTGGACTTGTGGGGTCTGATGAGATCCCACTTAGAACAGGTAGAAAAAGAAGACACACATAGGCTTTGGGACATGGATGATTATACAACAAAGGGTGCTGAGGCTTTCCAACAGGGAGGTGATCAACAGTATCAGATGCTATTGAGAGGTCAAAAAGATGAGATCTGAGAAAAGGATATTGAATTTTGGCACGTAAGAGATCGTTGATCACTTGAGAGCAGTTTCCGTTGAGTGATGGTTAGCTGCCAAATTACAAGGGGTTGAGAAGAAAAAGAAGATATATGCAGGGTGAGTAAATAGCTTTTTCTAGGAATTTATCTGTGAAAAAGAGGAGAGAGATACAGTGAGGGAATAGTAGAAGCAAGTGAAAATGGGGGCAGCATGCCAAGGGAGCCCAGGAGGAAGATAGTGAAGATCAGAGGAGGGAATGGTTGTGGAAGCAATTTGCTGGACTAAGCATATCAACAGTAATGGTGGCTCCACCCCTTCATCTTTGTGGAGTAAAGGATAGGGTGGGGAAGAGGGATGATGGCAAGGGGCTTTGGGATGTCCAGTAGGAGGGGGG
>NW_027185759.1:37928086-38025212 GCF_028583685.1 Petaurus breviceps papuanus | reverse complement strand
AAGAGGGATGATGGCAAGGGGCTTTGGGATGTCCAGTAGGAGGGGGGTTCTCAGAGGGGAAGGATAAAGGATAGGGTAGGGAAGAGGGATGATGGCAAGGGGCTTTGGGATGTCCAGTAGCAAGGGGGGTTCTCAGAGGGGAAGGAGAGGAAGACTTGAGGACAGAGGTTTGGGAAGAATAAAAGACTTCTTTGTAGCATTGTTGACCCAATTGAGAATAGGCAGCGTAAGTTTGTAGTGGACCTAATGATTGTGATCGTGTGGTATCTTTCCGCCCCATTCGGCAACATAAGAGTGATTTTTGAATGGGGGTGGGGGAAGTGGAAATCATTGCTGATAGGTGTTTGACAAAGGATGGAGATAGAGACAACTGAAGTCAGTACAAAGTTGGTCTGATGGGGTTGTATAAAGATTAGGAGCAAAGTCAAGCCTATGGATTCATCACATTTGCACTGTGGCTACAACTACAAAGATTGAAATGGTCCTTACTCTCAGATACGTTTACATGTCAGTGGGGAAGGCAAGTGCATATAGAAAGAATGGATACATAATAAACATAAAGACAGTCAATACAGGTGAGTTTGGGAAAGAGGGCAGTAGGGTTTGGAGGGTTCAGAAAAGGCTTCATTTTACAGAAGGTGCTTGAGTGGAGTCTTAGAGAGGGACTCTGAGAGAGAAATGAGATGAGAATGAATTCCAGGCATGGGGAATAGCCAAGACAGTATCACAGACACAGGAGATGGAGGGTCTTGTGTGAGGAACAAAGGGAAGAACAATTTATGGGATTGTCTGAGTATGAGAAGGGGGAAGAATGTCTCATGAATTTGGAAAGAGGTTATGACCAGGATGTGAAGTTTGTATTTTTTCTTAGAGGTAATAGGAAGCCACTGAAGCTTGAGTAATTGGTGACATGAAGAGATCTTACACTTTAGGAAAATCACTTTGGTAAATGCATGTAGGATATACCAGAGTCAGGAGAGACCGAGGCAGGAAAATCAATTAGGAGAATGTTGTAATTTTCTAGATGGGAGGTGGCAAGGGCCTGGTTTAAGTTGGTAGCTGTATGAGTAGAAGAAAGGGGGGAAAGAGACACAGCAAGATTTGACACTGGATTGGACGTGTAAGGGGTGAGGGAGAATAAACAGGTTACAAATCTGAGAGGCTGGAAGAAGGGTTGGTGTCCTTGACAGAAATAAGGTTATTAGGAAAGATAATGGGCTCTGCTTGGACGTGATGAGTTTGAGATATCTCTGAGACATCTGGTTATAAACTAACTGAAGTTCAGGGGTGCTACTCCCCCAGTACATAAATTTACAGGTCATTTGCCTCAGAATGATAGAGGCACAGGGGATGATGGGAGGGGAGGGGGAAGAGGAGAAACCCTGGTGATAGCCCCACAGTTGGGGCTTGTCATGGAGGAGAGGGAAGGAGGGGTCAAACAGCTAGCAGGGAAATTAAAATACCATACTATGAATGAGAAGAAGATGGGGAGTATCCAGGAGCATACCTTCTGGTGGTCAGCAGCATCGGATGTAGTAGGTCAAGGTGGCTGAGGAGTGGGGGAAAAAAGAAAATGGGAGGTGGAGTAAGGGCAGGGGGGAGTAAATAGTAAGGAAGAAAAGACTGTTAACGATTTTAAGAAGCTGAGGTTAAATGGAAAACCTTGCATTAAGAAAACACACAGAGGAGAGCAAAAGGAAATTTCAGAATGGGGTAGAGGCAGTCATAACCTTTTCTCTGTTGTACTGTCTTTCTTGATAACCTTATCTCACCTCCCATGGATTCAGTGGTCATCCCTGTGCAGATGCCTCCCAGATATCAAGCTCTAGTGTCTTTTTTAGTGTCAATCCCACATCGTCAGATGTCTATTTTAAAGTAAAACTGGATGTCTTAGAGACGTCTGCAGTTCATTAGATCAGAAAACTCTTCTTTTCCCCCAAAACTGCCTTACTTATAAATTTCCATGTTGCTGCCAAGAGCGTCATCAGCCTTCCAGTCACTGTGGATCCTCAGCCCCTCACTCCACAGATCTAGGTTGTTGCCACATCTTGTCATTTCTGTCTACACAACACACAGTGATTTCAAGAGGAGTGTGTGCTGCTGACTGGGGGAGGGGAGCTCTGACAGATGCTAGAGTCATTCATCAAGCATCCTTTGGCCACTATCTCTGCTTCTGAGTCCCTGGACTTAAATGAGAAGAAAAACTGAGTACTTGGTGTCGTGCACTGATGTATAGGCACTCCTGTTTGCATTAAGAGTACAAGGGAACCAAAAAAGACACTCTGTAAGATTAACAGAATGTATTTCGAGTTTTCACCATATAGGCATTGACTGCATACCAGAACATCTTGAAACTTCATCTGGTGGCTGTCTAAACTGCTCTCTGCCACCATATTTTCTATATGATTTGCCAGGACCCTTGCAGAGGGGAGACAGTTTCAACTGACATTAGGAGCTACTTTCTTTATTCTGTCCAAGAACTAGATCTTCACTCTTTTCCCTCTCTCTCCTCATAAACAGATCTCAAGACACAGGAAACATAAAAAGCAGGGCTCTACCCAAAAACATTTGGGGACTGCTGTCTTTTGGCAAAGAATCCTCAGAGCCATTCTTGTGAAAAGGGGGAAAAAGCTAAGCTGATATCATCTCTCCATGCTCTAAGTTCCTGTTCAGGTTGTTGTGAGACCATGAACCAAAAGCATAGGGTTAGCCATTGTCATTTACTCTGATCTCTATCAGTATGGGTACAGAAAGGGAGAGGGGACTGTTTAAGGAGTCAGAGAGGATTGAAGGTCAGAGAAGGGCGTTGGAACACAGGTGAAATACTCCTGACTAAATGTTGCATAAGAAATTAATTTAAAATATATTTGACATCAGTTAGCCCTGTTAGTAAACATTGGTGACCCATAAAGAAGGGCAGGATCCTTCCTTTGTATACTTAGAAATTGGGATAGACCAGATAGGAAAAAGGTCAAATGGTTAAATCATGAAACAAGCAAACAGTGTACTTCTTTATGTGAAAGATGCATTATTTTACAGTTGCGTGTAATTAGATTAATATTTACTTGTAATTTTAAGCTCATAAATGTCTTACATAAATAATATAGGATAGACTCTGGCTTTTGTGAAGAGAACAGCTTCTTGCTGAGTTACTTGTTTCAGTCTCAGATGTGTGCAGATTGGCCCTTTTAATGCACAGTAAACAAGTAATTAAAAGTACATAGATTTGAAAAGCCTCAATCGCATTTACAAAGAAGCCAGGTGCCCTCTTAGGGCCCCCTCATGTTGTGCTTCATATGGTAGTTTTTATGTCCAAGGCTGGCCTACTCTACTCTGGACTTGTAAGCTTAGGGCAGGCCGAGACCATGCCTCCTTCATCATTATTCTCTACCTGGAGCCCAACAGTGCTTGGCAAGAGCCAGTCAGTCAGTCTGGGCTGAATGAGACTGAATCTTAACACTGGTGAAAGGAGAGAGCCAGAATTTCCCATGCTCTCTTGGGCTCTCTTACTCTATTTTTAGACCCTAGATAATCTTATAAGCAAGACTTATTTTGTAATTAGCACATTTATTGTTTAGCATTTAGTTTGCATACAGAATGGTTTTCCAAGAGCTTAAAAACAGTTTTCCTTCCATCTTAAGAAGCAGCATTTCCTGTTTTATGTAAATAGGTTGTTTTCAGCAAACCTTTTATTTCATAATTAGTATAAAAATAAGCACTTATTGATTGTCCCATATAGGTTTTATAATTTATATGAATAAAATGTAAATGTTTTATTGTTCTGTGAATAATAAATTCATTGTAACTTTGAGCAAGCTGCTGAGGGTCCACAAGCCTCAGTTTTCTTCATCTGTAAAATGAAACATTTGTAATAGACAATCACCAATTCCCTTCTGGGAATTGTACTAAAATTCTGACTTTCTCTTTTCATTGATGTATAACTCCTACCAATTCAAGACCTTCCAACTTATGTAAAACTTGAAAATATGTAACTACATATACTATAAATATCAAAAAGGTAATAAAGCCTTTAAAGAGAATGGAGAATAGAATTGTGAAGATGAACATATTTAATGTTTTAAATATCCTTCATCAAAAAAGTTGAATCTCAGAAAAGCGGTATATGATTGGAGTTATTAATGTTAGGAATGTAATTTCCTACGGTGTTTTATAATTATTATTCACTTCAGTAGTTTGTTTAAAATGTTATAAGATTTTTTTTGTCCTGTCATTTGTTACGTTGCCTCTCAAGGAATATATCCTTATGATTTTCCTCTTGTCTTTAGGGTTTTCTCATTCAGCATTTACCTTTGGTATAGAAAGCCATATCAGCCAGTCTAATATCAATGGTGCCCTGGTTCCACCTGCTGCTCTGATTTCTATCATCCAGAAAGGCCTGCAGTATGTAGAAGCAGAAGTCAGTATTAATGAGGTATGGTTGCTTTCTTTAAACAAAATGGCTTTTCTCTATATTCCACTCAAGTGACATTAAAAAAAAAAGTCCAGGATGTGGTTGATTGACTTCATGTTCCTTATTGATGATGTTCATGCTGAGCACTCTCTCGGGTATCTTGCTTTGGTGTAGAGAAGTTTAGGGCCTTCCCCATGCTTGTCCGCTTTAGCCAGATTGGACCTCTTTCCTAAGCCTAAACATTTTTTCTCACTGTTTTCTTTACCTGTTGAATTCTTACCAAATTCACTTGTTTCTTCCTTCATAAAAGTCTCCCTCAGACCTCACGTGGCAGCTTGTTTCATAACCCTCCAGTGTACTTAGATAACTGTTGTATAAAATATCATTTGTGTTTGTGTCTGATCTCTTAGTCTGTGAGGGGAGGGTTGAGGATTTTAGCTAAATGTCTAGCACAGCTTTGTCTGCACAATTGCCATTTTCCAATTATTTGCTGAATGAATGATCCTTCTCTTCCTTAATAATATGTTTTTCTATTTTAATAATAAAACTGATTCTTCTTTTTTTTTTAATTGACTGGTCATCTGAAGAAAAATCTTTTTGGTACTAAGGCTGGTGGTCAGCTGCTTTGTTAGAGACCCGTAGACTCCTGGTTAGAGTCAGTCCTTTTTATTCCTGCCCATCTGTCTCAGACACAGGGCTGCTTTCCTCTTCAGGCTTCTCTGGCGAGAGCATTTCCTGTATAGGACCTGAGTGTTGTGAAATTTGATACATGGTTGTTGGAGAGATTACATTTAAAGTTATTACACAGTTTTGTTTCTCCAAATGTTTTTAGAATAAAGCAATCATATTTTTTCTTATTATTGTTTCTTGGCAAGAATATTCATTCTAGTAGATAGATTAGGGGGATCTCACTAACTAAGACTTCCTGAGCTAATTAACCTTGAAAAGAGTCATGGTATGCTATCTGTAATTTCTGTAGCTGAAAAACCCTCTTGATAAGAAAGTGGTTTTACTTTTATGATATCCAAATAGTCTCAGCAAACAAACCCAGGTATCTGTATATAATCACAAAGGAAATGGATAAACTCTTCAAGCTTGTAGCTTTATAAGAATTCTATTAAGCTAAAAAAAAGATAGAGGAGTTTGGGAATCAAGAGACTAGAATTCTGATCTGCTTGCAACTATCTTTTTTGACCTCAGGAAAGCTTGTTAACCATTTGAAACAATAGTTTCTTCATCTGTAAAATAAGGCAATTTTACTAGATCTGGAATTCTTAACCTTTTTTTCAGGATGTAGACCCCTTTTGATACAGTCGGAAGCCTACGGCCTCTTCCCAGAATCATGTTTTTAAATGGCTGAGACAAAATACATAAGATTGCAAAGGAAACCAGATATATTTAAATAATTATCAAGATAATAAAATACCACATTTGTAGAACCCAGGCTAACAACCCCCACACCAAATAATGTATTTGTATCTCTGATTCTAGTGAATCGTCCTAAAAGATTATTTTGACCAGACCCATCTTTAAAAAAAAAAAAACCATTCCAGTGAGTACCTATGGCCTGTGTTTATTTTTTTTAAGTGCTAGGGTGTCATTATCCTAGGATGATCATGCCTTTTAAAATGCTGGTATTGTATTTTTGTTGTTGAGTCATGACTGACCTTTTGTGACCTCATTTAAGGTTTTCTTGCCAGATATTCTGGAGTGGTTTGCCATTTACTTCTCCAGTTCATTTTACAGATGAGGAAACTGAGGCAAATGGTGAAGTGATTTGCCCAGGGCTACACAACTACTAAGAGTCTGAGGCCAGATTGCACTTTACCCACTGAGCCAGCTAGCTGTCTCTGTTTTATTTTTATTTGGTGCTAAACTATTTAAAATTAATTATAAATAAAACTTAGTACAGTGCAGTGAGTGCTGTATTTAGAATTGGAAGATTCTAAATCTCAGTTTGATTCCTAGATCTGTCATTTAATGCTTATGTGTGATCTTGGACAAGTCAGTTAACATCTAGGCCTTAATTTCTTCATTTTTAAAGTGAAGGGATTGAACCTAATGGCCCCTGAGACTCCTTCCAGCTCTAAATCTATGCTATCCAGCCAGATACACATTTTTTTTTTTTGGCACTAGTACCTGAATCTTATCTTTTAGAAATAGGCACAGTTTTCTTAGTTTCCACTTTAGCTATGTCTATACTATGCTAAAAGCATTTAGTTGAAATTAAAAATTGTCCATCAGGGTTTTTATAGCATGTAAGCTCCTTGAGGGTAGGGACTGTTCAGTTTTGTCCTTGTATCCCAGTTATGTAGCATAGTGCCTGGCCTGGAGCAGGCATTCAGTAAATAAGTGCTGTTGGATTGCTTGGTGTGTTTTCCTTCCCTTCCTTTTAGGAACCCTAAGAATATGACCAGAGTCCTTCTGTACAGTATGGATCAGCATCTATATGGGTTGCCTTTGGAATTGTTTTCAGTTCTAAAATTTTCAAATGCTGTCAGTGTAAGAAGAATTTGTCCTTTACTGTAATCTTTATTTTTCTTTCCCCTGATTTTTTTAAACTTAGGATGGTACCTTGTTTGATGGACGACCTATAGAATCTTTGTCACTGATCGATGCTGTGATGCCTGATGTGGTACAAACCAGACAGCAAGCGTACAGAGATAAGCTTGCCCAACAACAGGCTGCAGCTGCTGCTGCCGCCGCTGCCGCCACAACCAATCAGCAGGGTTCAGCGAAAAACGGAGAAAATACTGCGAATGGAGAAGAAAACGGAGCCCATAGTATAGCAAGTAAGCTGAGCCCCAGGCGTGCCGTGGTCTGATGGACATCGCAGGGAGTTTTAGATTGCATCCAGTGGAGAGTGAAATTCTCTGTGTGGGTCAGTCAGCGTAAATATAGATAATAAAACCAATGTTTCTTTCTGCCATTTTAAAGATTTGAAAGTGTACTCAGAGAGCTGTTTAATTCTGGCAGGAGATGCTTTTCCAGTTACCTCCTGTGTTAGCTTCTAAACTAGCTGTCGCATGACTGAGTACATTGCATTTTGGGCAAGGGCCTTTGTTTTTCTGGCATACTTTGCTTATTACCCAGTAATTTATTATCATGCCAAAGGATCATTTAGGGGTTATCACTTTGGCTTATTTAAAAGATGGAAAATGTATCTTTCCTGTAAAATTCCTAGCCCCCTTTTAAAATTTCTAAGTTAACAAAACAAAACCAAAAACACCTTAGAAAGCTCTAAATATAGCCCAGCTGTTTCTTCCAGCACACTGCAAGAATGATATATCAGCAACCCCTACTGGCAGAAGCAAAGCATGGTATTGTCATGGATTGTATCTCTACCTAGGAGATGTGTATTGGTTTGGTCAGCAGTGTGGAGATGAAGTATCCCTGTCCCTCTGCTCGCTCTGTCTAGCTTGTCTAGCTCTAATGTTTGAAATGTTAAAATTGTATAATTAACTAAAGCATTTGCTGCCTTTAAATGTGACATGTTTTTCATTCTTATTTATTTGCCCCCTGAAAAAGCAGGTGAAAAAACCCCAGCAACCTTTGTTTATATTTTAGATGTGTAACATTATACTCTTATTATTGGCATTTAATTCTACTCAACCCAACAACTATTAAGTACCTGCTGTGTGTGTGAGGCACTGGGAATATAAAGACAGAGGGGAAAAATCCCATTTTATCATCAAGGATATTTGTTATACTTAATATATTTTGTGGAAAAAAAAGTTGCAAATATCACAGATTTCCCTTTTTAATTTTATTTAGTTTTAGTTTTCAACATTCAGTTCCACAAGCTTTTGAATTTTAAATTTTCTCTGCCTCCTTCCCTTCCCCCATTCCCCCTCCCCCAGATGGTGTGCAATCTGATATAGGCCCTACATATACATTCATATTAAGTATATTTTCACATTAGTCATGTAAAAAAAAAGAATTAGAACCGATGGGATGAACCACGAGAAAGAAGAAACAAAACAAACAAAAAAGAGAGAGAGAGAGAGAGAGCAAGCAAATAGTATGCTTCGATCTGCATTCAGACTCCCTGGTTCTTTCTCTGGATGTAGATAGCATTGTGCATCATGAGCCTTTTGGAGTTAAAACCTTGCATTGCTGAGAAGAGCTAAGTCTGTCAAAGTTAGTCGTCACACATTGTGGCTGTAACTGTGTACCAGTGTTCTCCTGGTTCTGCTTATCTCAGCATCAGTTCATTTAAGTCTTCCCAGGTTTTTCTGAAGTCTGCCTGTTCATCATTTCTTATAGCACAATAGCATTCCATTACATTCATATACGACTTGTTCAGCCATTTCTCAATTAATGGGCATCCTCTCAATTTCCATTTCTTTGCCACCACAAACAGAGCTGTGGTAAATACTTTGTACGTGTGGGTCCTTTTCCCATTTTTATGATCTCTTTGGGATAAAGCCCTGGAAGTGGTATTGCTCAGTCAAAGGGTATGCAATTTTATAACCCTTTGGGTATAGTTCCAAATTTCTCTCCTGATTGGTTGGATTACTTCACAGCTCCACCAACAATAAATTAGTGTTCCAGCATTCCCACAGCTTCTCCAGCATTTATAATTTTCCTGTTTTGTCATGTTAGCCAATCTGATACATGTGATGTGGTACCTCAGAGTTGTTTTTATTTACAATTCTCTAATCAATAGTGATTTAGAGCATTTTTTTATATGACTATAGATAGCTTTAATTTCTTCCTCTGAAAACTGCCTGTTCATATCCTCTGACCATTTATCAGTTGGGGAATGACCTGTATTCTTATGAATTTGAATCAGTTCTCTATATATTTTAGAAATGAGCCCTTTATCAGAGACACTGGTTGTAAAAATTCTTTCCTAGTTTTCTGTTTCCCTCCTAATCTTGGTTGCATTGGCTTTGTTTGTGCAAAAACTTTTCAATTTAATGAAATCAAAATTAGCCATTTTACATTTCATATTGTTCTCTCTCTCTTCTTTGGTCATAAATTCTTCCATTCTCCATAAATCTGATAGGTAAACCATTCCTTGCTCTCCAGTTTGCTTATAGTATCAGCCTTTATGTCTAAATTGTGAACCCATTTTGACTTTATTTTGGTATATGGTGTAAGATAATTGGTCTGTGCCCAGTTTCTGCCATACTATTTTCCAGTTTTCCAGCAGTTTTTGCCAAATAGTGCTACTACTAATTTTCTTTCAGATAACCATACAGATATGATGGAGGTGGATGGAGATGTTGAAATCCCCCCAAACAAAGCTGTGGTATTACGGGGTCATGAATCAGAAGTATTCATCTGCGCCTGGAATCCTGTTAGTGACCTTCTAGCCTCAGGGTATGTTTCTCACAATGAAGCAGAACTATGATTCAGTCTTAGGAATTTTATAAACCTGTGGTTTCAACCCAAAGTGTTGATTGAGGAAATATTTCCCTGGGATTTTTTGTCATATTTAGGGAGCCCTGAGGCTCTTCTGGAAGGAGATGTTTGCTATTCCCTCTTCCTCCAGTCCTTACTAGTTTGTAAATGCTGCACTCTAACTTGATGAGGATGGTAAACCGTTTTTCCTGATCTCTAGATCTGGTGACTCAACAGCAAGAATATGGAATCTTAGTGAGAACAGCACAAGTGGCTCAACCCAGTTAGTCCTCCGCCACTGCATAAGGGAAGGTGGGCAGGATGTGCCCAGCAACAAAGATGTGACCTCCCTTGATTGGAATGTAAGTATGCAGGCACACACAGACATCAGTACAGATGAGCTAGAAGCGCTTCCTGAAGTTACCCACAAGTCATTCGTTTAATTCTTAGTAAAAATGAAAGGTTAAGTGAATTGGGTGGATTCTGGAGGTCCAGCTTTGACATTTTTTGACTCTCCTTGTCAGGGTCAGACTTACCTTCTTTTAGCTAAGAAGTCTTTGCTAAGTTAGAGCAGCAAAAGGGTAAAAATTTTCATGGGAAAATAGGAACCCCCTTATCTGATTCCTCATTTTTGAACCGTTGATTCCTGATTAGGTTATGTTGAAAACTGGAATAATTTGAAGTCTGTAGCTATAGATTTTCACACATGGCCCCCTGCTGTATTTGTTTTATTTTTGTGTCAACTCCAACAGTCTGTACATCCTCAGCAGGCTTCTTCAGAAGACTGTTATCCCTGGGGGAATGGTGTGGGGAAGGGAGAAGGGAGTTATGACTCTTGTCTGAATATCCAGGCTACCATTTCTTCGGCATGTGATCAGTCTTTTCCTGAACTCTGACTTTTTCCGACAGCTTTTTTGAGCATCTTTCTGAGCTCATTCCAGGGGGGCAACACAGTGACATCTGCTTTAAAACAGATTCCCTAGAACCTAGAGGGAGAGCAGCCTTTTAGAACTTTTAGAATATGATATTGAATCGTTTCACTAGGTAGTCCACCAGCTGTTCAAAAATGCAAGAATATGCAAACTGAGATGGGGGCCTAGGATTATAAAGCGTATCTTTGGCTGTATATTTAGATCCACCCCAGAAAGGACAGACATCTGCTCAAAGCAATAGGGGCTTTCACCCTGGTCAAAGTTTTGCAAACTGGTGGGTTTTTGTTTTTGTTTTTGTGTGCATGATGGAAATGAAACCTTTTAGGGAGATGGTCAGGAAACGGACTTGTCATTGTTTAATTTAGAGGAAGGTACTTCAAGCAGAAACAGGTGGGGAAGAGTGCTCACCGTTTAGTAACAGGTTCTGAGCTTGAACTCGAGACCTGCCATTTTTATTGGCAACACTTTGAGCATGTCACTTAACAGGCCTGGGTTCCAGTTTCCTCCTTTATAAAATGAGTGTTTGCCTCTGAAGATGATAGCCTCTGAAAGCCCTTCCAGCTTTAGATCTGCCCTCCTGTAAGTATCAGTGTATTGGTTTCTAGACACAAATAAATGGTCTCCCTGACCACATAGGATGGAAGAGCCTGGGGTCCTTCGACCAGACTTCAGAGCTAGGTGATCTTCTGAGGTCTGAAATGCTCTCTTTGCTTTCTGATAGTTTTGAGAAGGTCCCACTGAAAGCTGGTTTACCTTCTTCTCTCACCCCAGGGTTACTCAGTGGAGCCCCAAAACACTTTGTGGCTTCAGAGTTTCAGCTCACACGTGAGACTGGTTCTCGTTTTCCAGGGTTGGACCTGTGAGGGCAGAGTTAAGCTCTCTGAGCCCAGAAGAGATTTCACCTGCTGTTCTCCCACTCCAAAAATCTTGTTTTATTCATTTCAGTAGAGATAAAGTCAGCTGCCAGCCTTTCTTGTTCTTTTTTTCCTTCATGTTTTGATTCTTTCTGATTTGGATAGCAGTGGGAAAGAACTAATAAAGGAAAGAGTTTGTTGTTTCTTTTTCTTTCAACGATAATGGAATTGGAAGTTTAATTTTCTTCCTCTACTACATCCAGAATTGTTCACAGCAGATATTTTGTCTTACTGCCATTACATAATTTGTACTTTTTAAAAAAGTTTCATCTTTGTATATAATATATGTGGCAAGAGGTAAGGGGCCCTACACCCCCAGAACCTGAAGAAAAAAAATAAAAAGAAGCGTATCCTATAAAACATTTGAATATCTTGGCATGTAAGCTTAGTCTCTTTAAAAATGTGCATACCAATTTCGAATTCTTTCAATGAAAAAAAAAATCCTATTTTTCTAACAGAGTGAAGGCACACTTCTCGCCACTGGGTCATATGATGGATTTGCCAGAATATGGACTAAAGATGGTAAAACAAACAAACAAACAAAAAAGTTATATTTTGTGTTCATTTTTCCTGTTGTGCATTACACGCTTCCAAATAGTTAAAATGTTTTTGTCTGCTTAAACGTCAGGTAATCTTGCTAGCACCTTGGGGCAACATAAAGGTCCTATTTTTGCATTAAAATGGAACAAGAAAGGAAATTTCATTCTGAGTGCAGGAGTGGACAAGGTAAGAGAAAATTAAATTCTACAGAGGTTAATATGTGTAAAGTATTAGTGAAAGTTTATTTTTTTTCCCATTCTATCAATGACATTGAAAATAATAAATGATAGGACACAAGTAGTGTATACTTGTGAAGAACAAGTATTTTATGCAGCCTTTATAGCATAGGTGGAAGATATTTTTAATTGTCCATAGACCCATCCCCAGAAATACTTCTACACAGACCACCCTTCAGCTTTAATCTTTAGGACCACATTTTCCTCTGGTTGCAGTGGGAACAGGAGTGGGTGGATCACACTGTCTTACACCATATCTGTGGGATGACCCCATGGACAAAGCCTAGAGGTACCCTGAGCCTTGCTGTGAAGGCTCCTGGGGGTCACTCTTCTCAGCTGTTTGTCAGTGTCATCGCTAAAAATAACTAAGCCCTTTTCTGACGCAGTAGTAGATTTCAATGTATTCTAACTTCAGCAAGGCCAGTTAATCTGGAATGGTTTCAGCCTATAATTAACTTTCCTTATCCCCCAGATTTCCTCTTACACCTCCCCCAAATGTGGAGGAGGCAGTGATAGAAACATGGTAGAATTTCTCTGTGAAGGGAGAAGGCTAGGTCCTTTAAATCTGGGGCTAACGGGAAGAGGGGGGCTCCTTCAAATTAACAGACATTTATTACACAACTCCTTTGTGGCAGCCTCTGTCCTAGACACAAAAACATTCTGTACCTTCAAAGAGCTTAGGCTCTCCTGGGGGAAGGAGTCTGTGCATGATGTTAGTGAGTGGAAGTGGGCACCATGCCAGGTGAGTGGTACAGAAGGGTAGGCTGTGAGCTGACCCAGGCCTCCACAGGCCACTCAGCTCCTCTTTAAAATGGGGTTGCCAGAAATTGTGGCCTGGCTAGACTTTTCCTTATCATAGGTCATTTTTTCTTTGATCACTTTTTTTTCCCCCAAAGTGTGTTCTTTTTTGAAGTAATGAAATAAAAATAAGAGGAAGTGTGTCAAAGTAAATAGAGGACTCTTTGGAGTTAGAAAGATCTGGATTCAAGTCCCCCCTCTGGCATACATTGATTTTGTGAGCCTGGGCAGTTACCTCAGTGACAGTGAGATTTGGCTCTCCAAGGTAGCTTCTTATTGGCCCTGGTAGAAAGGATTCCCTTACCTCAAGTTCAGTATGCAAAGGGGGGAAAAAAAAAACAATGTTCCAGGCACAAGCACACCAGAAAACACTTGTCTTATATCCTTATTTATATCCTTATATTTTAACTTGGAATTAAAGGATGTTTTGATAAGTATATCAGTATTTGTTCTTATATTTTTAAAAAGTGAATTGTTTTATATCATGACTTTAACTATACAGCAACAGAAAATAGATTGAGTTTTGAGTTGTCAGGCTGACTCAATTTAAAATTCTTCCTTTACCACTTAGTTGTGAGACCTTGGACAAGTCATTTCCACTCCCGAGTCTTCTATTTCTCTATTCTACAAATGGGGATAATAATACGTGCTTTGCTCTTACACCTTCTTATTGTGGGCCAGCTCTTCTGTGCTTCTTTCCATCTATCCTTCTGTGGCTTGCCAGATTATCAGTTCCTCCTTCCTTTTTGCCTCTCCCTCAGCACCTAGGACAGCACTTTGGAAAGAAGGCCTTAGTGTTTGCCCAGCGTGTGTTTGGACCATGTCCCTAATGACTCAAAGTAGCCTGTGTTAGTTTAACCCCACTGTAAGTGTGTCTACCTTGAAATATCATTACAGATGACTCAGAAATAGCTTCTGCAAGAACTTAGTGTTCTTAGTGCAGTAAGGAGGCAGTCATCTGAGGTCTCTGCAGATCATCTGGTTGATACCTCAGGTTACCAGATGAATAGCAGTCGAGTGAAGGATTTGTTTTTATTGCTGTTTTGTGAGTGAATTCAGATATTGAGGAACTGTATAAAAGATATGAAGGTTTTTTGGTTTATGCAGGTCAGCCTTTTGTAATGATTATTCAGCAATTGTTTATTACGTATAAGCTACACACAGAATATTCTGCTCATCACTAGAAGTAATCAAGCATTTATTAAAGGCCTGCTTTGTACTGGTTTTTCTGGGTCAAGCACTGGGCCTACAGAGACAAAGATGGAACAGTTCCTGCCTGCCACTGACAGGCCAACCTTCTGTTGGGAGGGTGAATGGCAAGCAGCATCTCTACAGAAATAATTTGGGAGATAGAGAAGGTCACCTTTGGGTATGGCTCCATATAGGTCTGTCTTAAGTCGTGTGCCCCCTCTGATTTTTAGTCAAGCAAGGGATCTATTGTGAATAATCCAGAAGTTCAGAAGAGATGGAAGCAAAATACACAGGAGGTCCCAGAGAGGGGAAAAGGGGAAATTCTCAGGAGACCCGAGTCTGGAAGGTTTCCTAGATTTTAAAGAGGTGATTTTTCAGTAGTTCCTAGTTTTTGAAACTTGATCATCTTAGTTTCTTCAGGGAAAAACTTGGTGGTAGGATGAGAAGTCAGAGATGGGGAAAGGCCTGCTTCTGGAAGCACACAGTCCAGAAGACGCACATTGCAGCCTTGCAACCTGCTGTGTGTCATGACTCTTGATGCAAAGTCTGAATCTTACAAATTCATAGGAAAAAGCAGTTCCCAAATATTAGACTTCTTTCCAAAAGTGCATAGAATGATCATATTCTTTACAATAAATTGAAAGTTTAAAGATAGAATTTGTAGTTATTGTATGTCACTTGAATAAAGCTTGGTGTTTATTTTGGAAGGAGCATAAATAATGCAGTTTTCCCTTTTCAGTTTTGTAATTCCATTTTTTTTCTTTTGAAAATAAACAAATAATACAGACCACGATTATCTGGGATGCACATACTGGTGAAGCCAAGCAGCAGTTCCCTTTTCATTCAGGTAAAATTTCCTTTACAATTCTCACAAACCTTTTTGTTCTTTTTTTTTTTTTTTAAATTCACATGAACAGTTTGGTATTTTAGAATCCAAAGACTCTCACAGGGTTACTTCTTCCTTGCTGCTTATTATTTCATACTCATAAGTATGAAATACTTATAGAAAACAATACTAGAAGAAATTTTATAATGCAAATAATATGCATAATAATATAGATAATAATAAAGAGTTTGTAATGAATGACCAGATTTCTTCTGCATTTTAAAGAAAAAAAACATCATTTATGATTCTCACTCATTACAACTGTGTCTTTATATCTCTTAATGGGGCCAGAGACTTTGTCCAGGACAAACAGCCCAAACTTTTCCCTTTAGATATATTCCTCAGTATCATTGAGTGTGGTTGAAAAAGTATATCCATCTATCTATATTTCTGTCTGTCTATTTATATATTTCCATTATAAAAATATTTGGTACTCAGCACATAATACCCACACATTCAGAAATCATGACCATTGTCCCTTAGTGTGACTCACTCTCATTATCAACCAAATTGGATATTTTATACCTGGTACCTGGTTCATAACCATTTTGCTGGACTTTTCCCAAGTTCTAGGATACTTGAATAGTCATATTAGGTATTACATTGCTCTAAACACAAAGAACTGGGAAACATAGAAAATGTAGTTGGTTTGTTTTCCCCCAATAGAATTCAGGTTATACAAATACCTGCTAATAATCAAGGTATACTGTGGGCCCTTAGCTCTGCAGTCATTATAAATGTTGGTTGATCCTAATGACAAATGATAAGGAAAATTTGCATGCTAGATCAGGAGAAAAACATGCATCTTTGAAGTTTTTTTATATGCCAGTGACAGTTTAAAATGAGGAGATACTGACAGCCCAGACCCAGTGTTCTGTCTTTTCCAAAATTCCATTGAGGGAAGCTTTCTATCTCCAGGCCTAAAGCCTCACACCTTCTTTTTCAGAACCTGTAGTCTTGAGCCGTGGGCCAGTGGTATGGCATTTTCAGCATGAGTTAACTGGTTTGCTACAATGACCCCATTTTTAGGGGGTATATACTGTGTACTGATACAGTACATAGCTGTCTTCATCACAGCCTTTCTCATATTTCAGCATAGAGAAAACTTATCTTTTATTTAGACTAACGAGTTATTGACTCTGTCATGTGCCATCTGTCCTGTATGGATGATAAGCATAGGTTGAGTGGAGGTAATTTTTCTGGGGGGCGGTTAGATACTTTGAAATATCTCTTTTCTGAACATCTTAAAAAACGGTAAAATGGTTTATGGAGAGTTGACCTGTGGTTGTATTTTAGCCTCCTTGTGTTTTTAAGCGCCCCACCTGGGTAGTAACCCTTTGTCCTCTGATCCTCAGCGCCGGCCCTGGACGTGGACTGGCAGAGCAACAATACTTTTGCCTCTTGCAGCACCGACATGTGCATTCATGTCTGTAAGTTAGGACAAGACAGGCCTGTGAAGACATTCCAGGGACACACGGTAAGAAACCGTCTTTCTTCCTGGGATGTGGGTGGAGATGTTTGGGGAAGTTAAGGAAGTTATACTGAACTTTGTTTTCATGCATATGATGAAAAATTAAGTATGAATGATTATTTTTAGAATGAAGTAAATGCTATCAAATGGGACCCAACTGGTAACCTTCTGGCCTCCTGTTCTGATGACATGACTTTAAAGGTAATTTAAATAGAGGCTTTTATTTTTGTTTCTTTGGGAGTGTGTGTGTGTGTGTGTGTGTGTGTGTGTGTGTGTGTGTGGTGTGGAGGTTGGGAGGGACAGTCACAAAGATTATTCTAAGCTCTCAGATTTGAGAATTTCTGATGAGGTATTTTCAAGCCTAGCCATGTAGGGTCTTTTGTATTTTATCTTTTTCACATTTCTCTTTCTAAAATATATGTAAAGGTTATTGATTGCAGTCAGCCTTTTTGTAGAAGGGGTTCCTTTGTCTCACTGGAAGTTACTTTACTTTGTGACTTTTGCCTTTCAAGCACATAATGCTGTGCAAAATGAGGCCTTGATTATAGGAGAGTTTGAGATTTTCTTTGCACTAATACAGAAGGTGATCTGCATTGTTAATTTTTGACTTCTAGATATCGCACTCATGCTGTCAGAATATATTTGAGAATGTTTAATTATATAGGCTAAGATAAAAGCTGCTTTGGTAAATGTTTACCAATACTTAGCAGTCTTTGTTTTCTCCTACCATGTTTTGTAAGTCACTCCTAGCCATATAGAGGCTTACCTTTTGAGGAAGGGTGTTTTAAAGCCCTGCTTCTTCAGGTCATAGATTTGCCGAGCTGTGCATCACACCAGTATTCTTCTTGTCTGGCTGATACTCAGTCTGGGTAAATCACCTGACTGAAATCTCTTAAGAGCATCCTCATCCTGACTGTAAACAGGGCTTTCTTGTGTTACCATCACCATTAGTCATCACCATAAAATCTGAGCTCTTTGGCCCTTTCTTCTCTGCCATAAGCTGAGAAATATATGGAAAGAGAGGAAAGGAGTGGTGCCTCTGCTTTGTTTGGTGCTTACCTGTGATTATTGACCTGTATTTGCAGAGAAGAAATGAAATCTCTCAAACTGTGCTTGAGTACCTCCAGGGGTAAATGGTCCTGGGCACTTATGCAGGGGGAAATAGAAATGTACCACATCTAACACACAGTCAAGTTAAAAACGTTTCAGACCCCTAACTGGTATGGGGCAGGAGGGCTGTTACATTTCACCCTGCCCATTCTGTCTCAGTT
Source organism: Petaurus breviceps papuanus (assembly GCF_028583685.1). Lineage (NCBI taxonomy): Eukaryota > Metazoa > Chordata > Mammalia > Diprotodontia > Petauridae > Petaurus > Petaurus breviceps. The sequence goes on along the minus strand of NW_027185759.1, from coordinate 38,007,213 downwards.
CTTCCCTCTATCCCAGCACCTGGAGGTAGGGCCGGTTGGAAAGTTCTGGGCACTATACGTAGGAGAACCTCTCCTGCCATCTGGGCACTGGCCAGTTGGAAAGCTGCAAGACTTCACCAAGCTCCCAGTCCCAGAGATTCAATCATTTTTCATCTGTGCTCACTTACAACTTTGAACCAGCCAAGTATTTAAATGTGATCCTTGTAGCTTGCACTCAGCCATTTGTCTGCCTCTAGGGCCTTAGGCCAGTTTTTCATCTGGGCCTCACTTCTCTCATCTGTCAAATGTGAGGGTCTTGTCCTACATGATCTTTCAGCTCCATCCCTCTAACAGTCTGAGTACAGAAGAGGATTTATCTTCATTTTTCCTCTTTTAGATATGGAGTATGAAACAAGAGAGTTGTGTCCATGATTTGCAAGCACATAATAAAGAAATTTATACTATCAAATGGAGTCCCACAGGACCAGGAACAAACAATCCAAATGCCAACCTCATGCTAGCCAGGTAATATTTCACGAACTGCAAAATAGTGGATTTGGGGGTGGTTGTTGCTGTTACTGGTTTTTCCAAATGTGTTTCCTTCCTATGAGTTTCCTGTGTTCAGCATTCTCTAACTTCAGAGACAGCACACCAGCTTAGATCTCAAGACAGAAGAAGAGCTGGCTGGTAATCCAGGCTCTCAGCTTCCTTCCTCAATTCCTTTGCAAAATGAGGGTGTTAGTTTAGGTGTTCTCAAAGTTTTACTCTAGCTCAGAATTCTATAAGGAAATGGAAAATTAGAGACCTCAATACATTCTGCCTCATCATGCAGGAAAACTTTGAGAGTTGTATAATTTTCAGGATGTATTTTAAGAAAGCATCCTTATTAAATTGAGGGGATACTGTTTTATTTCTCAAGCTATATAGAATAATTTTGAAAATATAGACATCATAGTCCTACTTGAAAGCACTTTTTTCTCAACAATATCAGCATGGCTGGCCTCAGTCTGAATGATTCCTTGGGGCCATTCTCTGGGATTTTAAGGGAGTAGGCTTGATTCTCTTTGTCATCTGAACCCCAGCCTCTGCAGAGGCCAGGGCCCCACAGGCTCCCTTGGCTCCCAGCACTCAGGGGCCATGTGCTTTCTCTGTTTCGTTGTTTGTTTGCTTTCTCCAGGGAACCTCTTAGTTGTTCCCTTGAATCCTGAAGGGATTCACTCCTCTCATTCCTGGAGGGCACTCACTCCTGGAGCTCAGCCGCAAGAAGGCCATTTATCTCCCATTGTCATTAGGGCACATGTTTCCTGGACATGGGAGGAATAAAGAGAAACATCATTTTACTTTTATGGTGAAGCCTTCTTCCTCTCTCTCTTCTCTTCCTCTTTCTGACCCTTACAGTGCATCCTTTGATTCTACTGTTCGGTTATGGGATGTGGACCGGGGCATCTGCATCCACACTTTGACAAAACACCAAGAACCTGTGTACAGTGTGGCTTTCAGTCCTGATGGCAGGTACCTGGCAAGCGGCTCCTTTGACAAATGTGTGCACATCTGGAACACTCAGGTACGCTTTCAGATCTTGGCCCTGGATTTAAATGCCTGACTGCACTAAAACTGATCGTATCTTCCATAAGAACAGTAGTTAGAACTTAAATTCTGTTTTCAAATAGCAGATGAGACACCTTCTAGTCATAGAGTAAAGACATGTTGTCACTGTACATCTTGATGGTTGTATGGGCTTTGGTTGCTGCTGGTGACTTCCCTTTTCATAACTGGAAGACATTGGGCACCATGCAAAAGTTTGCTAACATATTGGTTTTAATTCAGGATTCAAACGCTCAGACCCATGCTACTTCAGAGCACTGGCCTGAATTATGAGTCCTTTCCTTCCTTCTGGGACCCCATTTTTCTAGTCTAGTTTTGAGTATGAATGAATGTATCAGGGGAAACATGTCCTCTAAAAAAATATAAACTCCTTAAGGGCAGGGAGTGTTTTGTGTTTGTCTTTTCATTCGTAGGCTTGTCATTTAATGAATGTCCACAAATGCCGGGCAGTTGGAGTCAGGAAGACCAAGATTTAAATCTGATGCGGGACACTTAGTAGTTGTGAGACCCTGTGACAGGTGGCCACCTCTTCCATACTTAACCTGCTAAGTGATAGATTTCCATCTCCTTTAATGAAGGAAGTTCTCATATTGGGGCTTCTCTATGCTAAAGAAATTCTAGATTATTTCCATATTTATGTCTGATGAATATCCTTGGTATTCAAACAGTATCTAGCTTATACCCCTTTTAGATTTCCCAGTGACTGATTTCATTATGATTAAATCAAGCTTAATGAACTGTCAAGTAACTGTCTTACCTTATAATGAAAAACCATCTAGACTACTAAAACTATAAGTGTTCTTGAGCTAATGCTCAGATGATTGGATAGTCCCGCACAGCTTATCAATAGAACTCATTGACAGCCACATCCTCCATAGCATCATTGTGAGGGGAATATTTATTAGCAATTTCCAGCCACTACTGAAATGGGAGCAGTTGTTACTGAAAACAGTCCAGCATCACTTTCTAATAAGATTATATTTGGAGATAAAAGTAGGTCATTGTACAGAGTTTATATTTGACATACAGCTAATTTTTTTGATCTCCTTGCACATTCAATGTGATTTCCCCCAAATATCATAAATCAGTTACTAATGTAAACTGGATCAGTGGCACTGTAGATTTCAGGTTGAAGGCTTGTGGCCTTGGGGGATAATTTTGAAGTGACTCCGACTCCCATTCTCTAATATAGACTTGGAATTTGATTTTCAAAAAATGACTTCCTGTCAGTTTTTAGCCACTTTTCCTACCTCTGCTGTGGTTGGAATTTGTGACTGCCATTCTTTTCTTTTACCTAAAGCTATCCACATACATAAACAGTTGGAAACCACCATCCATCAGAATTTGTTAGGGACCTCTTGAATAAATAAAGTACTCAGTGTGCAAATACGAAAGTGAGGTAGTGCCTGCCCTCAAGGAACTTTCATCCTGCCTAGGGGAGATATTCTTTATTTGTTTTGGGTTTTTTAATTTGAATTTTTCAATTGAAAATCCTCGAATGTCTATCCCCCTATCCACAAGCAAGAAATTGCTTTCCCCCCCTCCAGTATGACTAATGTGGAAATAACATTGCATGACTTAATGTGTATAATCGATAGTATATTTCTTGCTTTCTCTCACTGGGGGAAAGGGGGTATGGAGAAAGAGAATTTGGAACTGAAAATAAAAAAATAATCTTTTTTAAAAGGGAGAAGGCAATCTCAATAATCTTCTGAAGGAGAGAAAATTTGAAGCCCAAAGTTTTTTAAAAAGAATGTTTAAAATTGTTTTTATATGTAATTGGGGAAAAAATAAAATATTAGATTAAAAAGGAGAGAGAGAAGGCAAGACATATGAGATAGAGTAAATACTGGTAATCTGGAGTCCCTTGGAGTCGGGGGGGGTGCAGATTTCAGAGAGTTTGCAGTGGGGGAGGGTATTGTTTGTCTTTCATTTTTTGAAAAGGACCAGTGACATCAAAGGTGACTTGGATTTAAGTGAGACAGAGCAGCACAGAGTTGTCAAGCTCATTCTCCCTTCCTGAGCCATCTGAGTCCGGGATGCAGGATGACCTTGGTGTCTGCCATCTGAACGCCTTCGAAGCGCTCCACAGCGCCGGCTTCAGCTGCCTTCATGGCTGCTAGGTCAGATTGCTCGGGGAAGGCTTTCCCATGTTTGGAGCAGTCATCCCCCTCACTCACGGACAGGTTTGGGGCCTGCTGTTTATCCTCAGCCTACAGAGAGCGTTCAGTGGGAGGCGGGCACTGCGCGTGCTGCAGCTTCTTGAAGGCCCGGGTGAGAGTTGGGTGAAGGTGGAGGAGCTCCACCAGCCCTGATGCCAGCGCTGCTAGTCGTCCCTGAAGCCCTCATCTACCTTGACAGGGGCAGGGAATACAAGGCATAATAAGGCGGGGATAAAGGGCTTTGAGTGCCGGAGAACTTTATATTTGATACTGGCCAGTGCTAGGGAGCCACTGGAGGATAAGGGTTACATCATTGATCAGACATAGACTTTGGTAGCTGAATTAAAGGTGAAAAGATTTGTGGCGGGGGGAGACCAGTTGGGCTATTGCAGTAATCCTGGCATGAGATGATGAAAGCCTGGACCAGAGTGATGGCCATTATCAGGAGAGAAAGTAACATATTCTGGAGATGTTGCAAAGGTGAAATCATAGGCCTGAATAGCTATGGGGGCTGGGGTTTGAGGGATAGAGAGGGGGTGAAGGTGACACATAGGTTCTCAGTTTGGGGCCTGGGATGGTGTTGGTACCCTTGACAGTAATGGAGAAGTTAGGAAAAGGGGGGAAGGTTTAGGGGGAAAGATAATGAATTTAGTTCTAAACATGTTGAGTTGAAAATGTCTACAGGATAGCCATTTCAGGATGTGTAATAAGTAATTGGCAATGTGAGTCTGGAGGTCAGCAGAGAGATGAGTGCTGGATAAGTAGACTGGAGAATAATCAAGTTAGAGATAATTATTGAATTCATGGCAGCTAATGGGCTCAAGTGAATGTAGAAAGAAAAGAGAAGAGGTCCCAGGAAGGGCTCTGTGGGATACCCATGGTTAGCAGGCATGACCTGGATGAATATGCAGCATAGGGGACTGAGAAGGAGATAGGCAGTAATAGCTTACCAGCCAAGCCCTGTGCTGAGTGCTTTGCCAATATTTATCTTCGTTTGCTTGCCATAGCAGCCTTGGAGGTGGATGTTATTATTATCTCCCTTTTACAGGTGAGGAAACCGAGGTAAACAGGGGTCAAGTAACAGTCACAGCCTGTAAATGTCTGAGGCCAGAACCAGGCAGGAAGGTCTGTGCACTGTGGTGACCCCTAGGTAGGAGCAGAACCTGGTGAGACTGTATCAGGAGAACTTAGGAGAAGAGCCTATCAGAGTACCAGATGGTCAACATTGTCAAAGGCTGCAGAGACATGAAGAAAGATGAACATTAAGAAAAGGCTGTTGGCAATTAAGAGGTCATTGATAAATTTGGAGAGAGCAGTTTTAGTGGAATGGTAAGGTTAAAATGTAGACCAGAGAGAGTTAAGAAGAGAGGAAGGGGAGACTTCCGTATTATACGGCCTCTTCTGGGAGCTTGGTCACAAAAGGGAGAAGTGTGGAGTGCTATTGAGCAGGGGTGGATGGATCAAGTGGAGGAAGGGGGAGCCATGGGCATGTTTCTGCTCTGTATAGTAGCAGCCAGTAGACAGGGAGAGACTAAAGATAAATGAGAGAATGGGCATGTGAGAGGGGGTGATCCTTTGGAGAAGATGGAGCATGTGGAGGAGTTTGCCTTGGGAATGAGAAAGGGCCACCTCATTTTAGGAGAGGGGAGAATAAAGGAGGAGATAATAGCAGAAGCCATCTGGGTGATAGGAGATGAGGAGAGGGGACTCGTGGCTAATGGCCTTGATATTTTCAGCTCAGTGTAGGAAGGGACTCATGGGAGGTTTGAGAAAGGAGGAGGTTCAGAAGATGGGTGTGATGGTGAGCCATTTAGGGAAATAAAAAAGGATTTGTCTTATAGCAATATAAGTTTGTGGTGTTTGCTTGATTTTTCCCCTCATGATTGATGAGTTGTTGAATTTTCAGGCAATAGAGAGGACCTCTGGCAGCGGCCGTGCTAGCAGAAGTAGGACTGTTGTTCCAGTGGAAATTATGGAAGCTGGATGTTGGGAAATGAGAGTAGGGGAGCTCCTTCTGAGTATGCTCTCTGGGCCTGTGGGGCAGCAGCAAGACCCCCTGGGCTGCCCTGATATTGTTACTGGCAGTCCTAGACCTTCCTTCAATGCCCCATGAAGTAATCAGATGTGACTTCCCAGGGCCTGATGCTAGAAGTACAGGAAGATCTTGGTTTCTGAGCAGGGCTCCTAATCCTTCAGAAGGTGGTTTTGTGGCTAACACCATAGGAAATACCACAGTCCATCTTTGGCTATACAACGTGGTAGTTAGTCAATCATCAGTGGTAAATGACACTAATGTGGCAGTCAGTTTGAATTTTCTTTAGCATTATCTGATGTTTGCAGAAGGACATTTATGACACTTCATAGGATTACAGATTTAAAGTGAAAAAAGACTTTATGGGTCATTGTGTCCCCTCAGGATTCAAACTCGTATCATCTTGACTCCCAGTCAAGAAGACTGTCTCCTCCTGCAACAGTCTGTGACTCCTGCCTTCCCACTGGGGGCCCCACTGACACAGGCGTGTGGGAAGTTTGCTTTAGGGGAGGGTAATATAGGAAGCATCCCTGCAATCAGCACAAGCTGCTTGGTCTCTGTCAGACCCACTCTTTCTAAATGTTCATTTTAAAATAAAGGGGATCCTTCCCCAGAACTTTTCCCTTTGTTCTGGTTGCCCTTAGATTGTTTCTTTGCAAGCTTCTCGGGGATAATGACCGTGCCTTATTTCCTTTTAACTGCCTTGGTAATTACAGAGGTATGCAGAGGGCATACCTGGAGATGTGGTCAAGTAACTCAGTGACTTAAACTAACACTTTTTCATATTCTTTATTTTCCCATTACACTTTTTATTCTTTCTTGCTTTGTTAAGAGTTATTTTATTCTGTTTGATCATGTGTCCACCTAATGAAACTTAAAAGACTCCAGATAACTTGGAGGTGGAGTGGAGTGGAGAGAGCATAGCATTCAAGATAAGAGGATCTGAGTTCAAATCCCAGCTCTGTCTCTTTTTTACCTGAGTGACCTTGGACAAATCATTGGACCTCTTTGTGTGGCTGTTTCTTCTTCTGTAAAATGAGGGAGTTGGACTAGAACTTTACAATCTCTTCCATTCTAAGACCTCTGGTCTTCATTTAAGGTCTCTGCGGCCCACTGATGCCAGCCTGTCTTTGCTTTCTCAGAGCTTTCTTCCACTCTTCACAACAGGAGCTGGGCACAGCAGTGAGGGCTCATTCACCAGCCCTGGAGCAGCTAGCTGTGTGTGTACTCTTAGTGAGTGCCATGGGAAATACATTTCCTTAGGTTCCTATTACTGTGTTCCAGGTAACTTGCTGAGGCTCTGAGCACTCAGTTTCTAGCTGTCATAATTTCTGTGACTGCAGTGAAATACTAAAACCTTTTTTGCCTTCGTGTGTTCATTATGGTACTTCAGTTCATGGATATAATTAATGTGACTTTTTTTTAATGATCTCTTTCTTTTTTAGACGGGTGCCCTAGTTCATAGCTATAGGGGAACAGGTGGAATATTTGAGGTTTGCTGGAATGCAGCAGGAGACAAAGTTGGAGCCAGTGCATCTGATGGTTCAGTAAGTATGAGTGTTTTTGAGGGCGCAGCTTGCACACACCAAGCCGGGGCAGGGGAGGTGGAGAAGTGGGTGAAGAAAAAGGTCTTGTTGCGGTGTTGAAAGTCATTCCTTTTAAAATATGGCTTTGGCCTTCTCCTAAAGGCTGTATTGTCTTCATGCCCAGTACACTATGATACTGCAAATTAGGTACTTTTTGATGCCTTAGATATTCTTTATGATCAAGAAATTGACTGTTCATCTGACCTAAAGCTTGATATCTCTAAAATTAGATGGTCTCTTAATGTGAAGAAGCAAACAGTGAGTGTATAGCAGCCCTGCCAGTAAAATACCTTTAACTGCTGCCACCTTTTTAAAAAAATGATATGTGTCTCATGGGGTGAATGAAAGCAGCCTGTGGCTCCTGGGCAGGCCCACAGTGCCCATACTGGTTCTCCAGGACTAGCTGCTCAAGCCCACCTAAATCCAGCAGGACTGAGGCCCATCGCCTTTTCCAGGGATTACCTCTCTGCCCCTTCTCAGGCATCTCCCAGTGCTGTGGCCAGGATTGGTTTAGAACTCAGTTGTGGTTTTGAAAGTCTCCCATTCAAATAAGTCATAGGGGTATAAGGTTCTCTAAAATGCCCAGTTCAGTTTAACTTGTAAAAAACTTTGTTTGTTACAGGTTTGTGTACTAGACCTACGGAAATAGTGCTACTAGTTGGAAGCCATGGACCGACTATGAATGTGTACATAGCCAAAATGACTGTCCCTGACCCATGTACTGCTCTAGTCCCACTGGAACCATGGCCAGTCCACTACAGCCAAACCGAAAAGAAATCTCCACTTACACTGTATAGAAACAAAGCAAAATTACGCCCTGAAGAGGATGACAGAGTTTTGTCACAGCTTGTGAATCCTGTTCACCAAGTGCTGGCGTCTTATCTGCTGTGCCCCCAAATAGCATCTAGAAGCTTGGGATCTGAAACGCAGAAGAGGAAAGGAACGAGACGATACAAAAGCAGACCAGACATGCACCGAATCGGGAGACAAATGGCAGCCTTCCCTCCCCCTCTTCCCCCTGCCCTCCCTCATCTAATCAATATGGATTGTATTCTTTTATTTTTCTTTCATTTCCCTCAATAGTTGAGCAGTTTATATGTACAGAAAAAATGGACATATGTAAACATGCAGCCATGGGTTGTTTCTTGCTTTTCAAACATTCTTTTTCTTTTTGTTTGTTTTTATGGATGCAGGAAGTAAGGGAGTAAATCTGTTTCTTGTTTTTATTTTTCTCCTTTTAAACATAAAAAAAAAATCTTTTAAAAATATTTTAATGCATTCTTTTGAAGAGGCCAAGTGATGTTTGGTCCATTCTGTGGCTCTCAGAGCACATTTTCCATTGGTTGTGTGTTGGGGGTGAGGGATGATTTTAGAAAAATATATCTAAAATGTGACATTGGTCATGTTAATCAAGAAAGGACATTATTTGTAAAGGGTATTCTGCTCTGATTTTTCTGGTGGTGTGGCTGAAATGCAGAAGTTTCTTATTTGGGACATATTTCTGCCAAACTTAAGAATCGAAGGGCACAAAAAAATTTTTTTTTAAATTTACAAATACAAGAGCTGCATTAAAAAAAAATTCTTGTTGCTTCAAGACCATAGCTAATTATGGTTTAGTTGTGCACTATTGTGAAAAGGAGCAAAGTAGCATTCTGGGGTTTTTTTGTTTTGTTTTTAAGAGATAAAAATCTTTCTGGACAAGGGTTTCTTAGCTTCTACTATGAGTATCCATCATATGTGTAGGAGCTCGGATATATAATGTAACCAAATTCCAGTATTAAAAAAAAAAGTCTCTTCATGTCAATTTTCTTTATATAAATCAAAATACCTTTGGCATATATTTGATAACTGCCATTATGTGGCAAAATGTTTACTACCTTAGTTTCAAAAGAAATCTTTAGAACAGAAGACTTGCTTTAAGGTGTGTTTAAATAGCAGTGATTCAGCTTATTAAAAAATAATAATCCTTGCACTAATGTCTCTGCTGCTCTGATTCTGCAGTTTCTTATAACTTATGGCTATATTTTTTTTCAAGTATAAGTAGGTGTAAGCTGCTATTTTTTATTAATCACTACTATATTGTCCTTCAGTCTGTTTACAATGTCAAGTATTTTTCTCAACAGATAGCAGACTTTTGTTATGCTCACATGACTAGGGCATACAGGAATTTCTTTTGTACGTTCAGCACATTTTGTTTGTGTGTGCTGTTGAAAGGGGTCACTTCATGTTTTGTGCCAGCTTCCAAGGCTATATATGTCAAAGAATATAGTTATTAAATTTATGTCACAGATGTTTTAATTAAGGAATGGCTTCTATCACAGAGCTCTGCAAAGTTAACCATTTTATAACACTATTTCAATCACTAATAATTTTGTGACTATTATTGCTTTTAAAAAGTTAATCTACTTTGTTCTTAGTTTAGGCATAAATTGATTTAACCCAAATAATGCAGCTTTTTTTGCCATTGATTTTCTGCTATTTTTACAAACTAATATGACTTGAAGCAAGTCTTCATTTTGCTAAGGTAGAGATAGCATTGGCCTTTGGTAAAGAGAATACTTAATTCCACATTCATTGTTCTATGTACCCCAGTTATTAGTGGGGAATTTATTCTCAATCACAGAATTTTTTTTTTAATTCATATCCAGAAAGGCAGCCATTCATGATGGTTCTGTGCCAGCTCTTTTTAGGGTTTTGGAACATGTGACAGATGTCTAGGACAGTGACCTCGTGAGTTACGTAGGAAACCTCAGACTGAGTATCTGGCACTTGGACATCCTGCTTTCATTGGTGGAGGTCTGTGTCCGTGGCTGACCTCTGTTGTTGTTTAAAAAAAAAGTAAAAAATTTAAAAAATCTGTGCAATAATTTTTAAATGTGCTCCCAGGAATAGACACAAATGTTCTGAATATGTTTAAGCTGCGTTTTCCTTTAGCGATGCATTTGTCAATTGCACTGAACTTAAATCTGAAAGTCAGAGGTGATTATTGATAGTACTTTTGTATTTTGATATGGACGATTTATTCATTTGCATACAGTTCCTGACTGGTTTTTTCAGCCGATTATAAAAGGAAGTCTGCAACATGGCTGCCAGAATAGACAGCTACATTTTATGCTGTTGTCCTTTTTCCTCTTTTGGTCTTTGGCTATTTTCCTTACAAAAAAAGTCCCCTCTAGGAACCCTGCACAGTCACGAACACAGAGCGTTGTTACCTGAGAGGCGTCCACGTAGGAAGCCTGGGCTCTCGGTGAACATTGGACTATTTATTTATTTTTTGCTGCTGTTCTCAATATCATCATTGCCTGCTGATGTGCCACGATGCTGCTCCTAAGCTGTCTAAAAAAAAAAAAAGAGTCTAGAGCATAAACGTGCTGGCCAGAGACTGAGTTCCACAGCCTTGTGAAGTACTGTATTTGTGGCATTCCTGCTTTGTTGCTTCTCTCTCCCCCCACCCCACCCCTAACCCCTACATTCTCCCCCAAGGGCTGATAATTGAAGTGTTAGTAGTTCTTCTAGGAGGAGATGATCATCCTATGATCTGAGTAGGATTTCACTCTGATCATTTTAGTATAAGCTATGCTGATAAATTTGTTACCGGGGGGAAGGAGGAGCTGAAAACTTGGGGGACTCATTGGTTAAAGGACAGAGTAAAGTAAGAGGAGCCGTGCTGTCTCCCAGTCATTCCTAACGCTTATGCAGGAGTCTCATTGTTCATACCCCTGTAGGGAAGGAAGCCACGTTTTCATGTGTTTGTTCCCTTTCCTATTAATGTGGATCAGGTCGCATCAGTGACTTTCTGACGTATTTTAGGCCATGATAAATTTTAAGTAGGTCTTAGGTTATTATTGATAATCCAGTTGTGATGAGCAGTTCTCTAGTGTTAGATGTGATTTAGGATGAAACATCTTTTACAAATACTAAAAGTGCCTCCCTTTGTGGTTTAACAACTAATTATGGTGCAAAATGCAGGAATCACCAGATGGAAGAAGTACAGGAAGGTTTCTTGCTTTTTGACATGTACAAATGTCAAGAGAAAGGCCAAAGATTTGTGCTGATTTAACTTCACTTTTAAAGCACTCCTTTTTTCCTTTCCCTGCTTTATGTCAAAATAGATTATTTAATGAGAGATGACTATTTTTAAGGAGCTAGCTTTGTTTAGGTAGAATGGTTTGGTTGAGGGTATAATTATAGTTGTGGAATAGACAGGCCTGGAGGGCTCTGCTGAGGGATTCTGGGTGATGTGGGCAGAGGGTATTTGGGGTTTCACTAGATGAGCAGAAGCGATGTCTCAGATGTTGCTCGGTGCCATTCACGCAGTTGGGAGCAATGCTTGTTCTCCTCAGCTCAGGGCACATCACGTTTCCCTGCGTATCCCGTGTTCTGCTCTAGTCGAGGCAGACAGTGCTTAGGTGACAGATATGTGCAGACAAGTAGGTCACATCTGAAAGTTCCCAGGAAACCCTCTTTTTGGCGGACCAACATTGTGGCATGGCAGCAAATGCCCATATTTAGGGAACAGCAGCAAATCAAGAGACCCTGAAAGTTTTCTCTTGGGTCAAAAGGGGTGGAAGGTGGGGGAGGGGATTAGGAATGACCTTTTCTTCCAGCGATAGCTCTGAAGTATCACAAGTTTCTTTCTTAAACATAAATCTGGTTAAAGGTAGAGAAGAGAATTTTTTAAGTGAGGAGAAGTTCAAGTTATGTTGGGTTTTTTTTTTCCTACACTGATTTAGAGATAGAGCTTCTTTGAGTAGTGTGAGGAGGTATCGCGTTCTGTTTCCGCCTCTAAGTTTACAATGTTGATGCAGGGTGATGACTTAGGGCATGCCTTTTTTCCTAGTAAGCTGTTTCATAATGTTTTTTGGAATTTGTGGATAAGTTCAGGAAAACATTCTGCATGTTGTACCTAGTCCAGTGTATTGCTTATCCATTTCTTTCTTTTTCTTTTCTTTTTTTTTTTAAGACTGCATTCTGTGGATCTATAATCCTTGAATACAGAAGTAATTTTTTTTTCCTCTCCTGACTTTGACATTGTAGTTGTAATGGTTTAATTTTGGTTTTACAAATCCTTTGGGTCTAATTCTGTGAGCCTACCTATAGCACTGGATTCGAACGTCTGCATCATTTCTTTAGTTATCCAGTTAACTTACAACTGTTGTCAAAGTGTAAACCAGCCCATGACAGTTTTTGTACTTGTTAAAGGACTTTTATTCAGTTTTCATGAATATTGTCTAAGGAAGACTGATAGAGGTGTTCTAGGCTGTCCTGGCCCATGTGAATTACACTTAGGATGTATTTGGGTTCTCCATCACAATGGCTTACCCCCATGCCCCCATCCCTCGGAGGCACATGTCCCTGTTGCAGTTTCCATTTGCATTGTATTGCTCTGACAACTGTAATTTGAATCAGATCTGAAAGAGGTCCAGAATAAAATATATTTTGATATTATGTTGGCTGTGTATATATATACATATATATATAAATATAAATATAAATTTTTTGATACATATGTAGTTTGTATAGAATATTTACTGGTCAAGAGAGAGGGGTGTTATAATTTTTTCTTGTTTACAATTTCTTGTTTACATTTGACTTGATTTTTATTCCTTTAATGTTCTGTTGTAGAATAAACTTATTTTGCTCTAAGTTAGCTATCATAACAGAGCATGTCAATTGTCTCACATGTACCCATGTAAAATAGATAAGAACTTCCAACCAAGAATTAGAAACTGTCATGGTGTTTTTTCAAGATGCATGAGCACAATTTCAAAACAATCCAACCCCTTAGATCAAATTGCAAATCGATACTTTTCCATTTCCTACAATAGAATTAGTATTTTTGAACCACTGAGGATTAAGAGAAAGGATCTTCAACTAATCTGGATTTTACTCTCTGATATTATAAAACTAAAGAGAGCATCTAATCATTTGAGGAATAGTTAGTTGCTATGAATTATTTTCAGTGTTGGTGTTAATGAGCTCTTAACTGTGTAATGTAGCACTGAAGGGCCCTCAGGCTCAGTCATTCTTCCCAAGCACTACTAGATTTTCAAGAAAAGGACCTTTCTTGTGTTGAAGATGTTGTGCTCTCCCATACACCTTCTTTGGCCCAACTCCTTGTGAAAGTTTAAAATCCATACCCTCTTTTGGGGCCATCCTCAGCTGGCTAGGTGTACTGTTCGCTTTTAAAATAGACTAAATGATGATTGAATGCTATGGCTGAAGATGTCATCCCCCAGTCATTAGTTTCTGGTTTTTCATTGAAGTTAATCGAAACCTTTTTTAACTCTCCCACAGAGGTATTTCCATACCGTTGATTCTTGTGTGCATGTGAATGTTTACATCATCTTTTCCCTTAAAATTTTTCAGTTGAATTCAGTACTCTTAATAAAAGTATAACTGTTTACAACTATTACTTGACCATAACCTTAGCCTATGTTAGGAAAACTAGTTATTTTTGTTCCAGGCAGCCGTTCTCAATCAGTGGCTTACCTTTGATTGCATGACTCAGACTGTAACCAACCCATTACATATTAAGCCTGTGAGATGGAGCTGAGGGTCACTAGTGGAGAAGTCCACATCTACACATGGTACAACTAATTGCTTCCAATCATAAGCAAAGATAGGGATATTTTTGGTTTCCTCACTATTATAAATTGTAGTTCTTACATGTCAACTAGGTTTTTACTATTTTCCCAATATATTTGTGTGCAAATAAGTTTGATGGTGCCTCTCACTGCAGTATCTAGGCTTATTATTAGTATCTCCAAGTCACCAATGAAATGTTAACCCTCTGCTTGTGTTTCTGTGCTTCTTATCAAATGTCATATCTCCACGCTGATTTGTTCTAGCTTGTAATATTTTGTATTAAAATTTTTATAGGAATTCCTTGAAATTTCTTTATCTTTTAAAATACATGCAACAAAGCATTTGATAGTGTGTCAAAAATGGAAATCCTGGAGTTTTTTGGCTACTGGCAGAATTCTGTAGGCAGGCAATAATACCAATGTGAGAAAGAAAGAGAAGGAAGGAAGAAAGCCAGAGAAATACAACAATGCCTTCACGTGACTGGTACCTGTACTCAGGATAATCTCATCAGAACCGTTTCCTGCCCTTGGAAGCCACAAAACCCACGTCTTCCACCAAAAGTATGCTTTTGGCTTCTTAGGCCCTCGCTCACCTGCTTGACTTACCTAGTGGCCAGGTTTAATAAGCTTGGCTACTTAATTTCCTAGTCCACAGCATGTTAAAAAAAAAAAAAACAACAAACAGCAAAACAGGTTGCAAAATGTGGGGAAACTGCCAGAGAGATAGGCTTTCTGACAACTTGAGACCAGGGCCCAACAGGCACGGAATTGGATTATAGCCCAAGAAGAAATGGTTACAGTGAAGCCGCTTAGTCACTAGGAAAGGGTTAAATCCTACCCTCTGTCAGTCAGGCAAAATAGGTAACACGTTTGAGGAGATTTGTCATATATACACAAACATGCATATGTAAGTTGGTACTTGAAGGAGTAAGTGTTGCTTGCTAGGTAAATCCCGTGTTGCCGTGTTGATCAGAAGAAGAGGGCCACAGCCTGGCTTGGCACCTACACGTTCTCTGACAGATGGTAGGCACTTAAATTGAATGGTCAGCAGGATATTGTTTATCCCTAAAATGAAGTTGGACCTAGCTCGGAGGGAGGAGGCCTTAACTCAGTCTGTGAACTTTTTATTAGGTTTTAATAGCTATGTTTCAATATAACTAATTTCTTTAATAATCCTACATATTTCATTTTATACATTTAACCTTGTTCTGAGAAGGGGTCCATGAAGCTAAAACAAAAATGAGAGAAGCTTGAAGTAGAAAGTCTTGTAAGGGCATCTCCAGGTCCTAAGTTAGATTCCTGGTTTATAGAGATGACAACCAGTGATAGAGAAACTTCTTCCTAGCTCTGTCAAAACTTCTTGGGCTCTGTTTGTGTGAATGATCGAGATGGGTTTTATTTAGATTATGTGGCATGCACACTCATTTGGGAACTCTCTTATTGAGTGACATACAACAGGTATGCGGAAAGGTGTTAGGCCAAATTGTTGAAGAAAATTTATTCACAATCATTTTAATAAGGCACTATCACTGTGGATGCCAGTTCAACAAGTACTTACTATCCAACCCTACAGGTATATTTGTATCTGTATTTGTGTGTGTGTGTGTGTGTGTGTGTGTGTGTGTGTATAGATATCTTATCTGCTATATGCAAGGCATTATGCTAAGTGCTGTGAAAAAAGACCCACCTCTGCCTTCAAGAAGCTTGCATCCCATTGGCTCTTTCCTTGTAGGATCACTGGGGAGGCAAAAGATGAAATAATGCTCAGTTATATGTTTTGTTAGTTTACAAAATGTTTTGAGACTGCCCTTGCCCCCAGGACTGTAATAAGAGGAGACAAAAACATTGATACAAAGCGCTTAGAGAAATTTTGCAGAGCTTTCTCTTTTGAGCTGCTGGGAATTGGGACATAGCCAGTGGTTGACCTGGGCCTTAGGGATGGGAAGTATTTGTTTCAAAAGTCAGAGAAGTCTCTGGTGGAGTCTCAGGTTTTAAAGAAAGGAAAAGAGATGAGAATGGGGCAGTGGACAGCAATTAACTCAGCTTGACCAGAATGTAGAATTTATCATCTAGGACTCTTGTTTAACCTGGCATTTAGGGCAAAGGATTTTTATGGCATTGTTTTGTTTAGTGATTATTCCTGCCTCTGTCTTTGCTATTCTTGGATCTCATATAAGATTGGAAAATGTCTTGTTTAAAGCTCCAATAGTATGAATTCAATTCTGCTATCATTGGGCAGGGAGTGAGTGAACAGAGACTAATCATATCGTCCTTTGTGTTGACCTTGGTTCTTACCAACATCAACCATCTAACCACTTCGCTCTGGCATGCCCTTTGTTGCACGAAATTTAGCAGAGGACTAGACTTGGGAGTCAGGAACATATAAATTCAAAATAAGCCCCTGAGACTTGTGTGGCCTGGCCAAGACATTGAACTTCCCTGAGCCTGTGACAGTGTTCTAAGCCACCAAGTTATAGACAGGTTGAGATCTCCAAGTTGGAGGGAAGACTCAAAATCACAGGACTTTGATGGGGAATTCCTTTCACCAAGAACAGAAATGTTACTGATAGAGATCAAAATGAAAGAGTTTTGTCTTTGTGATGTGAGTCTGGGTTACATTCTGCAGTCTAACTGCCTTAGCAGACTCAGAGCTGGACTCATGTCTCACTTGCCATCAAGGAGCCAACCAGAGAAAGTCAACAGGTACTTCAATGCTAAACCTTGACCTGTTTTCTTTTGTTATCTTGATCTTGATGGTCCACAAAGAGGCAGTGATTTTTGCCAACTATTTCAAGAAAGAGCTTATACAATTCAAATGTTTTCAATCTTCTATGGACATTAAGGCAAGTAATTACCACACAACCAATTTGGGATATTTCCTGAATGGACCTGTGAAGCATTTGGACAGATGAGGAAACCAAGGATGTGCATTAGATGGCCTTCACTGCCTCAATGATTCATTGATTCATGCATGCAAGCTCTGAGTCAAACCAAGAGCCCCACATAGCTACAAGAAATCTAAACAGTCATCCGGTCTTGATGCCATTTTTCAAATGAAAGGACTGAACAAGATCACATTGAGTAAGTAAGTGGCAGGACTGGGATTTGACCTGAAGTCTCCTGGAGGTTCATGCGATATTGTTTTTTCTTTTTATATTTTAAACTTTAATATATATATTTTTTAAAAATTACATACATAGAATTTATTTATTTTTAGTTTTCAACATTCACTTTCATAAGATTCAAATTTTCTCCCTCTCCATCCCCAAGACAGCATGCAGTATGGTATGGCTCTACACATACATTGCTGTTAAACACATTTTCACATCAGTTCATGTTGCATAGAAGAATTCTAATGAATGGAAGAGATCATGAGAAAGAAAAAACAAAAAAGAAAAGTCTGCTTCACTCTGCATTCCAACTCCATAGTTCTTTCTCTGGATGTGGATGGCTTTTTCCATCATGAGTCCTTTGAAACTGTTTTACATCCGTTCACTTCTGAGAAGGGCTAAGTCTACCAAAATCAGTCATCACACACTGTGAACAATATTCTGGTTCTGCTCACTTCCCTCTTCCTCGGTTTCTATGTCTTTCCAGGTTTTTCTGAAATCTGCCTGCTCGGGTGACTAGGTGGTGCAGTGAATAGAGCACTGGCCCAGGAGTCAGGAGGACCTGAGTTCAAATGCGGCCTCAGACACATAACACTGGCTGTGTGACCTTGGGCAAGTCACTTAACCCCAACTGCCCTGCCTTCCCCCCCAAAGAAGCAAAAAAAAAAAAAAAAAGAAAAGAAAAATCTGCCTGTGCATCATTTTTTATAGCACCAATAGTATTCTGTTACATTCATATACCACAACTTGTTCAACCATTCCCCAATTGATGGGGATCCCCTCAATTTCCAGTTCTTGGCCACCACAAAAAGAGCTGCTATAAATATTTTTGTATGTGTGCTGCCTTTCCCCATTTTTGTAATCTCTTTGGGATACAGCCCAATGCAATGCTCTTTTCATTGAACCACATGTGTCCCACTTCCTGCCTTGCTATCAGGCAGTCTTTGATGATTTGTCAGCCATACCATTCTTTCCCCAGCAGGATTTGGAAAGCGCTTCAAAGACATTTTAGTTCAACCAAAAGGACATGAAATACCTCTTATAAACCCCTAAATATAGGGGCAGGGGTGAGGCTTATGTTCTCTCCAGCATTTCCTTGAAGACCTCTAGTAAGATAGGGATTCCCTACCTCTTGGAGCAACCAATCCCATTTGGGTGTAGCTGTATGAAAGAATTTTCCTGATGAGTCTAAATCTGCCTTTGCAACTTCCATCCTCGATTCTAGGTGAGTTCTGGCAGGATGTGTCTCATTCCTCTTCCACATGACAGCCCTAATTCTTAAGTGATTGTGACCTCCACCCCTGCCCCCATGACTTCTATCCTCTGGAAGAAACAGCCTGAATTTCTGTATCTTATACAGCACAGACTCAAAGCTCCTCACTGCCCTGATTTCCCCATCCCTGCATCCTCTCCAGCTTACCAACTCTTTCCTGATACGTAGTTTTCCAAACTGATTCTTTAGAAATGCCCTGACCTGAGGCAGCTAGGTGATGCAGTGAACAGAGATCACCAGCCCTGGAGTCAGGACGACCTGAATTCAAATCCAGCCTCAGACACTTAACACTTACTAGCTGTGTGATGTTGGGCAAATCACTTAACCCGAATTGCCCTGCCTTCCCCCTCCAAAAAGACCAAAAGAAAAGAAATTCCCTGACCTTATGTATACCATGGGGTTATCACCCTTCTGATCTGTGACACCATGCCCCTAAGTGTAGCCTACGATTTTATAATTTATTAACTTTTTTAGCTACCTTATCACGTCTTAGACTCATTGGCTTGGTGTTTCACTAAGGACCCCAGAGAGTTTTTTTTTCCCCTTCTGACAAATCTTTAACTTACTACCACTCCCCTGAAGTTAATTCTTTGAATCTAAGCATAGGAGTTTAGATTTATATCAAAATCTCTTGATTCAATTGTCTATCCTAGCCTATTGAGGTCTTTGTGGATCATGAATTATTAAGTGTCTTAACTATTCCTCTCAGCTTTGTGCCATCTGCAAATTTGATAGGCCTACCATTTATGACCTTAACCAAATAATTGGTAGGGGGAAAAATGTTGGCTATGCTCCATGGCCTAGCTATTACACACAGAAGCCTCCTTCAAGCTGACATGGAAAGGAGAATGATCACTTGTTAGGTGGGTTGAAGAGAGAATCCAATGAGTCTATAACCACTAACACGGGCCATCTGACCCCAGAAAATGATGACCAATTAGACCCAGTCTATGATCAACTGGCCAGAGCCTTTCCTCTCCACATGGAGCCCTGCCATACACCATTTATGTCAATTGCCATAAAAAGGTAAGAGAGGCAAAATAGCTGGTTTTAATTTTGACCTTGAATTCTAAGGTAAAAAAAAAAATTGTCACCATCAACTGATTTTGTCTCACTTGGTTTCTTACTGTCTAGAATTCCAAGAATATGGTTTGTGTCTGATCCTTCTGGGTCTCCTTTTGGTCATGGTCTAGTTAATTGGGAGGGGCCAGGCCGTTCTTCCTCTTCTCTCCCAACTTAAACCTTATTACTTGAGGACAGAATGGATTATTTAGTTAACTCCCTCATTCTGCAGATGGAGCCAGAGATGGACTAACTTGCCTCCCCCTGTTCCCTCCACAGAGATAATCAAAATAGCAGAGCCAGGGTTTGACCCAATGAGGCTCTGAATCAAAGTTCACTAATCTTTCCAATACGCTCTGTTCTGAGAGATGTAAACCTTCCACCTCCTTTCTCCTGTGAGATGACAACCCAGAGCTCTGGGGTGATTCTTTTTCTTTTTTGTCCCTTTACCCTATGCTTGGCAAGATAGGTCTTTAACAAATACCTAATTTCTGACTGATTTCCTTTTCAGTGGATCTCTATTTTGTTAGATTCTGGGATGCCTGAGGCGATAAGTTGTTTGCATAATAATTATCCTGGAGCTTTAACATTAGGGATCCATACACAGTATCTCTTGTGATCTTCACTTTTTGTTGTATGAACAATTATCCACATTTTGCAAATGAAAAAACAGAATGAGAGGGTGTGATTTGCCCAGGGTCACTGGGCTACTAGGAGTCTGAGACAGGATCTGACCTGGGATCTTTCCTACTCCAAATCCTGCTGTCCTTTTTAACTATGACACCTTACTGCCTCATAGTCATTAACATTCAAGAAAGCAACTGAGTTAAAGCAATAAAAATGTTATGATAGCTTGTGGGTGTTTTTTTTTTTTAAATCAACATGGATTATTACTAGACTGTTTCCCTGGTGAAGACCTGGATTTAGAAATCATCTAGCAGTTTAATCCAAATTTTAATCTTACTGTCCTCAGGACATTAGTTAGTATTTCTTTGCACTTTAAGGTTTCCAGAGTACTTTACATACATTATCTCATTTGGTTCTCACAACTATCTTCAGGGGTAGGTGCCATTATTTTCCCCATCTTACAGATGATGAAACTGAAGCTGATGGTAAGTGACCGACCTAGGGTCCCACAACTAGTAAGTGTCAGAGGCAGGATTTGAACTTGGGTCTCCCTAACACTTAAGTTCAGCCATACCACTTTGTGACAAAGAGATGAAACACATTATTTTGGAAGTGTCCAATGTGGGAATTTGTTTTGCTTGGCTATGCTTATATGATTCAAGAGTTCTGTATTTCTCCCTTTCTTTCCTCTTCCCTGGGAGAGAGAAAAATCTTGATAATTAAAAAATTATTCCTTTCCAGCTTGCATTTTGCCCTTCTTCCACACCCTCCCCCACACCCCTTTTAATTTTCCCTTCATATTTTGTTTTACCCCATTAGAATGTAAGCTCTTTGAGGTCAGGGACTTTCTACTTGTTTCTGTATCCCCAGCACTTAGCTACATAGTAAGTCCTTAATAAATCCCTAGTTGACTGACTAGCTGACTTTTTTTTAAAAGTCAGACTAATATATTCTTTCCAGTGCTGTGTAATTAGAAGTTAGAATACCTATTCTTGGAGCAGTTGTTTGGATTTTAGTATAATATCACAAAACTATATTCAAACTTTTAAAATTGCTTTTCCTTTTTTATAGACAGCTCTCAAGAATGCCCTTAAAATTTTAGTCCGCGTCATCTTTGAATCTGAGTAATAACGGTAAATTCTTAGAGTTGCTTTTAAAGAATTAGCATATAGCTCCATCCTGCTTTGCCATGTCTTTGAATAGATTCGTTCTGCTTTGCCCTAGAGAACAGAAATCCAACCATTGGATGTAAGTTAAGGAGAGGTTGACTTGAAGGAATGTCAGAAAAATCTCCCTAACAGCTAGTTATCAAAAAATGACTGCCTTGGAAAGTAGTGAATCTCCCACTCACTGAATATCTTCAAGCAGAGATGGGATCAATCAACAAGCCCTTCCTGTGTTCTAGCCATGGGGCTGAGAGAAATGATTATTTTTCTCATATTAATAGCCAGTTATTAAAATTGGGGGTACCCAAGCTTTTTTTCCCTGTCCCATTTCCACATTCAAAGCCCAGTCTTTCTAGGATGGGAGATAGGATTAACATTCTCCTCATTCTGGAAACTGCTACTTCACTCAACATGTGACTTCTTCCCCGCCCCCCCCCCCCCAAAGAAAATGAGACTGGTGACTTTGCTCAGTCCTCCCCCATTTAAATCCAATTCACTTGTATGTCATGGCATAACCTCCTGGATGTCACATGTCACTGTTCTCTTTGAAAATGAAGGACAAACAATAACCACCTTTGTGAGATCTGGAACTGGCCAGTTGGGCAACGTAGTTCACCCTTCCTTCGTTCATTCCCTCTTTCCCTCCTCCCCTCCCTTCCTTTCTCCCTTCCTTCCTTCATTCTTCCCTTCCTTCTCTCCTTCCTTCCTTCCTTCCTTCCTTCCTTCCTTCCTTCCTTCCTTCCTTCCTTCCTTCCTTCCTTCCTTCCTTCCTTCCTTCCCTCCTTCCTTCCATCCTTCCCTCCTTCCTTCCCTCCTTCCTTCCCTCCTTCCTTCCTTCCCTCCTTCCTTCCTTCCTTCCTTCCTTCCTTCCTTCCTTCCTTCCTTCCTCACTCCCTCCTTCCTTCCTTACCTGTCTCTTTCTTCTTTGCCCAAAGAAATGTAAATTTTGATCACTGAAACCTCACAAGATATCTTAGGGTTTCCAGGCTAGATTTCTTTCTTTAGGACCATCACCTCGTTGATATCGTGGTCCTGAAAGAGAAATAACTCCACCCAACTAGATCAGAGTTCTAATTTAAAATGATTCCTGCCCATTGGGTTACACTCCAGCTAATTTGGGCTGAGGTAGATCCTCTGTCTAGGTTGCCCAAGGCTGTGGATGGCCTACTCTCTCATATCCTCATTAGAATAGGTCTACCTGTTAACCAATTGTTAACCAATCAGAGTTGATTGCCACCTTTCTGGAACACCCACTTTTCAAAGGGCATATTAAGCCACGAACCCCACCATGATTTTCATTGGTCCAAGAGAAAGATGAGTGAAGGATTGTTCTTTTTATTAATCAAATGCTAGCATTATTAATAAAATGATTATTCAAAAATTGTCTCTCAAACTTTTTTATATGTCAAAGGGTTAAAGTATTGGGGTAAAGAAAAGTTAAAAATGTAATCCCTACTCTCCAGAAAATTGCATTCTGATAGAGACAACATGAAAAAATTATATATATATGCATATATATGTATATATATATATATATATAATAACATATTTACTTTGAATGAAAGGGAATTTCAGAGAGAAAGGCCAGGAAAGGGAAGTGATGGAACAGGAAGGTGATCTTGTTGAAGGTGGGATTTGTATGAGTTTTGAAAGGTAAGCCAGGGGAACCAGGACTCAGAGGGGGGAGGGCCTAGTGAGAACTTGACAATGATGCTACCTGCTCCTTTTCAGCTGTAGGTTGTACCAAATCATTCCGAAGGCCCCCTCTAATTCTAAGATTCCCTTATTTGGTGACCTGGGTTTACCTGAATTCAGCTCTTCCTGTGTGATTTTGGTCAACTGGTCCCCATATTGCTTTTTTGTAAGATAAAGAAATGGGGCTAGTTTTTTTCTGAGATCCTTTCCAGATCTAACTCTCCAATCCTTTTAGAAAGTCAGCCAACATTTTTATAAAACACCTACTGTGTGCAGAATGCTATAGTAGGCATTGGGAGAGTTACAACTTTTTAGAGAAGACTCAGGTCCAGGACCACATGGTTGAGTGGGATGATAAGACATGACCACAAAAAAAGGCTAGATAATGTAAACAGATGCTTATTTAGCTATTGTAGTTCACAACAAAAGAGGCTCCTACAGTCATTTTTTCTTCCTCAGTTGAAAGCAACAACTTTCCCAGAACCATTGGAGCCCAACTCCATGGGACTGACTTGGCATAAATTTAGGTTTGCCCCAAATCAGGACAAAAGTGATTGACTCCAGGTGGCTGGAGTTGCTGGCTGGTACCAGTTCTCCCTGGGTATGTTAATAAGTTATAACCAGGCAGCTTCCCTGGCTGGTGGAACCTGTGATGAACCAATGGGAGAACAAGGAAAACAGTCAGGATGGGCTCGAATGGCTAGGTTGCCCCCTTCATCACTACAGGTGAATGCACATTCACTGGACTATTTGAGTGGGGAAGGATACCTCTTTTAAACCAAAGGTCCTGTGATGGTGGCATGACCAGATCCACACTTCAGAGTGCAGGGACAGGGAAACAACACTTGTTGTCCCAAGACCTGAGCTCCATCGATCAGCCAGCAGTTATTGAGCACCTGGTGGGAGTCCCACACCATGCTAGTGGTCATCCACTAGCAAAATCAAAACCTTCCCTGTCCCTCAGGGACTTTACCTTCTCTTGAGAGAGAGATGGCATGCATACAATGTGTAGAAATAAAATAGAAAGTAATTTGGGAGCTTTGGAAGGGGCCCACCTCGAGAACCCTCATTTAGGAAGCAGCCCTTGAAATGCCTTTGGAGAGAATTAGGGAATCTCACAGGAGGAAGGAAGTGAGGAAGTTTTGAATGAATGAAAAAGTATTTACTAAGGACTTTCTATGTGCCGAGCACTGTGCTGAGTTCTGAGGTTACAAATAGAAAAATAAGATAGTCCTGGTTTTCAAGGAACTCACATACTAAGTGGGGAATAGGGTATACATAATAGGGTAGAGCTGCAGGGCAAATGGGAAAGGTGGGAGTCCTGAGAGTTCAGCAATGGAGTGAATGGTAAAGTCCAGGGGACCTGGGATATGTCAAACAACACTGCCCAGGAGTCAGGAGGGTCGAGAAGATGGGTAGAGGATAAAGCCTAGAGTCAGGATTTTCAGGACTTCAGAATTTTGCCATTTTAAAAGTTCCTCTGTTAAAAACTAAATTATTGGAGATAAAGCTGAAAGCAGATAGGCCTAAAGTTAGGAGGGCCTGAGTTCAGATATAGCCTCAGACACTTATAGTTGAATGACCCTGGGCCAGTCACTTAACCTCTGCATCAGCATCCTCAAATGCAAAATGGAGATGATAATAGCAACCTACCTCACAGGGTTGCTGTTAGGAGCAAATGAGATAATATTTGTAAAGTGCTTATCGCAGTGCTGGTATATAGTAAGTGCCGTATAAATGCTAGCTATTATTTTTATTACTACTATTATTATTAACATCAGAATGAATTCAGTCCAAATTATATTAATCAGATCAGTTGACATAGAGGATGTTAAAGCTTAATGTTGATAATTTTCCATTATTCAAGATAACACAAATTAGATCACTAACTGTTTTGGGCTCATAACTAGAAATAAGAACAAAAATGTATGACCTTGGGCAAGTCACTTCCTTGATCTGGAGAGTTCTCATTTATAAACTGTGGTATTTGAATGACATGGTCTCTGAGGTTTCTCCCAGCTCTACACCTTTGACCCTGTGATCCAATGTGGTGGCATTTGTGAAGGATGAATTGGAGAGACATAGTTTGTAGGAAAGAAGGCCAGTTATGGAACTGTTGAAATCATCTTTGCTGATGGTCATTTGAGGCTGCATTGGAATGGTGGCAGTAAGAAGAAAGGGAAACAGATGCAAAATCAACAAGTCTTTGTCCTTGGATATAAGAGGTAAATAAGAACGGTGAGCCTGACTGAGAAACAAGTAATGCCAATGGTAGAAATAGTGAAGTCAGGAAGAGATTTGGCTGAAAAGATAAGCTCAGTTTCTGACATGCTGAGCTTGAGGTATTGATGGGACATTCAAACCTTAGAGTTTGTATTCATTTGAAGATGTAGATCTGAATCTCAGACGAAAGATCAGGACTGCATGTGTAGAGGTGGGAGTCATCTGCCTAATTATGGTGGGTGAAACCCACCATATGATTGAGACTGGGGGCAAGGCAGAGTGTGGAGAGGAGAGGGAAGTGAGGACAGACCTTTGGGTTACCCCCCTTGCTCCTATGCAGAAGGCAGTGGCTTCTCCAAGCATCCTACATCCCACTCCTCAAACAAACAAAACAAACACTTTAAGATGAAGTTGGCAAGAAACTGAAAAAGGAAATACACATTGGAAATCGAAAGTAAATGCTGGCAGATTGAGTGTAAAAATGGTATTTTTCTTGCCTTTTAAAGTCAATTTTCATGCTTCCATCTAATGTTCTTCACAGTGTAAAATAGCAGCCCACAGTCCTATTCAGACGAAGATGCCTCCAAAAGATTGCAGATAATTCAAATGCTCAACTATAAAGAAGGGCATAATTAAAAAAAAAAAAGAAGCAGATTGGGAGAATCATTCTGTTCCCTGCCCTCAAATTGCAGGGTGGTGGTTGTTGTTTTATAAACCTCTGTATGTTTCTGACACAGTCATTTTCCAAAAATGTAAATAAACTCAGCTATTTTTAAGAGCCTCCAGTTGAGGGGATGGGGGATTCTAAGTATCTAGGATGTTCCACCCAACTGGTATAAATTCCAAGTATTTGATAGTTTACATTTTATGTGACTCAGTGCTGTCAGAGTTATTAGTACAAGTGAATTCGTAATGCTGAGAGCTATTGAGCTGTTGCACACGAATCCCTGTCTCTCAGACTTAATTATACACGTTTATCTCTGTTGGTAGCACAGTGGAGCAGATATGTAGTTGGTGCCAGATTTAGGAAGGTCTAAAGTTTCTTCTTTGATACCTCCTGGCTGAAGTCACTTAAGTTCTTATTATCTCTAAGGCAACTCTCTAAGATATCAAGAGGAAGAGCCATCTGCATTGGTGGAGGACCTGTCTCATCTGGAACTCCCTATGTCAGTTTAATCACAGGTCAAGTGGGGAAAAAAATCTTTGTCCAGTTGCCCCAAAGAACTTAGCCCTTCTTAAAGTCTCCACTTCAAAAGAAAATGGCAACATCCAAGCTAGAAATGACTTAGGAAGGGCATCATTTAAAGGGAAGGTAAGTGAAGACCTAGAAAAGGAAACAATAGTCACATAGCTTTGTCAAGAATTAGACGATGCCTCAATCCTAACTTTGGAAGACTGATGACGAAGTACCCTCCTTTTGGCAGAGACATGAAAAGAGATATGCACTTTCAGACCTGGTCAATGTATTGATTTGTTTTCATTGACTGAATTTAAGAAGTTGCTAGATGACATGGAGGTACTGGACCTTAGAATCAGGAAGAAACTAAATGCAAAGTTTACTTCAGACATTGACTAACTGGGTGACCTTGGGCAACTCAGCTACCTTGTCTCAGTCTCAGTTTCCTCATCTGTAAAATGAGAATAATACTAGCACTTACCTGATAAGATTGCTGTAAAGATCCATTAGTTAATATTCACAAAGGGCTTCACAAACCTTAAAGAGTATGAAAGATAGCTATATTTATTAGTTAAAAGGGAAGGCTTCTTTTGGAGTTGGGGAGGGAGCTGGTGACTAGTAATAAGAAGGATGCAAGAAAATAAAAAAAGAAAAGTGTATTTATAAAACAAAAAAAAATACTCCAAAGAAAAGCTTAAGTACAATGGACAATGTTGTTGCCACTGCTGTTAAATTTAATGTATACTTTAAAAAACTGCAAAGTAAAAGGGGAAAAGTTCAAACCATATGACAAATTATTTCACTACTTTGCAGAGGTGGGAGATTATGGGTGCATAAATGTGTCAAAAACTGTAAACAGGCCATACAGAGCCCACAACACTCCCATATGTGGCCCAAACCAAAGTATATTTTTTTTAATTTTAATGTGTTGATGTAAATAATAAAAGAAATATATAAAATATATGGTTTTCTAAGTGAATGTGT
This sequence comes from Petaurus breviceps papuanus, assembly GCF_028583685.1. Taxonomy (NCBI): domain Eukaryota; kingdom Metazoa; phylum Chordata; class Mammalia; order Diprotodontia; family Petauridae; genus Petaurus; species Petaurus breviceps. Next base: position 37,979,945 of record NW_027185759.1, on the reverse strand, counting down.
GACCCACAAGGATTCTTATAAACAATTTAATGGCCCCCATTTCCAAATTCCCCATTGAATTTGGTACCTCTGATGTTGAATACACACTGCATACATACTCCAAACTGAGTCAATGTGTGAATTAACTTTGCTGAATTGCTTTTCTCTCCCTCTTTTTTCATTCTAAGGGTTGGCTTTCTGGGTGGGGGAGGATGGAAAGATATAATGAGAAATAAAGGTGATATTAAACACAAAAAGATCAATAATTTTTAATAGACCCAACAAAACTAGAACCCTGTCTTGTGAAATGATGTGACTAAGGTTCCCAAATTTACTGAGGTTCAGATGCATAATTTGAACTCAGCTCTTCCTAGGCTGCATCCAATGCTCTTCCCCTAACTCAGTGTACAAAATGCACTTTACATTTGGAGACAGTTGATTTTCAGATGTTTTAGCAAGAAAACACAGGTTGATTTCAAGAAGGTCAAAATTTAATGAATTTACTACCTGACTGTATTTGAAAAATATATATACACACCCACAATTCCTCAAGATGCCTTCTTGTCGGTTAATGATGGTGTTTTAGACTAACTGTAATGATGCCAGTTTGTTTTGTCTCTGAACTCTAGGACTAAAATTAGAGAGGTCTTTAAAAGAGGGATGAATTCTAAATTCTACATGTTTAGTTGAGTAAAAACAGAAGATATGGTCATGAGTCAGAATCAAAGAGTTGGAGATTACCTATTTGGGGCAAGAAATAGATGATTAAAAAAAAAAACTATTACGTGAAACAGTTAGAGATGGAGGCCTTGTACAATATCTTAGTTTGAATCACTCAGTGGACTGAGCTGTCTTGGGAGATAATAGATTCCCTCTCAAGGAAAATTTTTAAACAAAGACTGGAGGTCCACTTGTTGGGGGGAATGTAGTGGGGTTCATTTTGGGGTATGGATCCAACTACATCAGGTTTCTTAACTTTTTTTGAGGCATGGACTCCTTCTGTACTTTGATGAAGGAAGCCTGTGGACCTCTTTTCAGAATCAGGTTTTTAAAAGCATAAATAAAATCCATGAGATTACAAAGGAAACAAATTGTATTGAAACACAGTTACAGATGATAAAAACCAAGTTCACAGAGTGTAGGTAAGAACCTCTGGATTAGACGGTTGCTGGGGTCTCTTTTAACCTGGACATTTTGTTCTGTTCTTACCTGATAAGATTGCTGTAAAGATCCATTAGTTAATATTCACAAAGGGCTTCACAAACCTTAAAGAGTATGAAAGATAGCTATATTTATTAGTTAAAAGGGAAGGCTTCTTTTGGAGTTGGGGAGGGAGCTGGTGACTAGTAATAAGAAGGATGCAAGAAAATAAAAAAAGAAAAGTGTATTTATAAAACAAAAAAAAATACTCCAAAGAAAAGCTTAAGTACAATGGACAATGTTGTTGCTACTGCTGTTAAATTTAATGTATACTTTAAAAAACTGCAAAGTAAAAGGGGAAAAGTTCAAACCATATGACAAATTATTTCACTACTTTGCAGAGGTGGGAGATTATGGGTGCATAAATGTGTCAAAAACTGTAAACAGGCCATACAGAGCCCACAACACTCCCATATGTGGCCCAAACCAAAGTATATTTTTTTTAATTTTAATGTGTTGATGTAAATAATAAAAGAAATATATAAAATATATGGTTTTCTAAGTGAATGTGTGACCCACAAGGATGGTGGAGTCATTGGAGGATGAGTGAGTGTCTTTTGTCAAAGACAATCCTTGGGAAATAAACACACCCCGATGTGTTTTCACATCATGGATTGACAGGCAATTTTTGTTAACCTGACAGATCAGCCAACCTGAGCTAGGGTTAGAATTGGGTGTAGGTTACATGAGAGACCTGAAGATAGAGAGGGAAGAGATACTTGCTTCAAAGATACACAAAACGAGGGGCTATTAAACAGTATAATCACTGTAGGCCATGAAATAATTCTTACTTATTATTTATTAAGCCCTTACTATAAGCCAGGCCTACTGCTATGTGATGGGGATACAAAAAAATAGCAAAACAAACAAACAAAAGCAAAATAAAAAAATAAATGAGTCTGCCCTCATAGGAATGTAGAGTTGGAAGGGCCCTTAGCAGCCATCAGAGAGCAGCTAATTGGCTCAGTGGATAGAGGGCTTGGCCTGGTGTCAGGAAGACCTCCGACCTCAGACACTTAGTAGCTGCCGGACCATGGGCAAGTCACCTAACCTCTGTTTGTCTTAATTCATTAGAGAAGAAAATGGCAAAACACTCTGGTGTCTTTGCCAGCCCCCCAAAAGACATCCATGGACAGTATGGTTCACGGGGTCATGAAGAGTTAGACATGGCAATGACAAATTACAGCCATGAAGTCCAGCCCCCATATTTATTAGGTGAAGAAGCTGATGCACATAAGACATGCCCATGTTCCCACTGCAAGTCTGTAACTGAGGTGGAATTTGAAAGCAAATACTTTTCTCTCCAAGTCCAAGGTCCCTGCTGCCTCTCAGCTGCTGGCTCTCTGTGGTACAGGGCAGGACATGTTGATGTGGGCTTATTCAGTACACCACTTCTAAGGTGAGTGCCCCACCCCACTATGGTGCCAAAGGGCTTAATGCCCAAAAAGGGGTCTGGGTGACTTTGGGCAAGTAATTTAACTTCTTTCAGCCTCAGTGTCCTCATCTGTGAAATGGGGAAAATACTCTGATTTGGAGGAAATGCCTTTAAGAGAAGTTGGTGATGGTAGACATGTGTGGTAACAATGTTGAGTGGGAGGTGAAAAGGCAAATGACTTCTGCTCAGTCTCCTCTTATCTTGTTGATATTAAGCCTACTCCTAAACAGAGTCACTGTGATCATTTAATTCCCAAGTCAAGCTCCTTGCCCCTCAAATAGTGATCCTCATTTTTCCTAGAAAGGACAGTGAGTGACTTAGCAACCTCCCATGAGAAGACACGGTCTTTTTCATTTCCCTTTGCCTCAAGGGCCCCAAATAGGCTGGGGACAGGGACAGAACTCACAACTTTCCGTGCCTGGGGAGGTTAGGAGGGAGTTTGCCTGGACTGCATACGTGGAGAGTATTGCTATTGCATTTCCTACATAGCTCCAAGACCTGGCACACACAGTGCTTATCACATAGTAGAGACTTAAGAAATGATTGATATCATGGTGCTCACTCTTTTGTGGAATTGCTTTTGGTATTTCCTGCTGACGTGAGGTCCAAGCAATTTGTTACCTACAGCTAGATCTAAGAGGAACTGGGGAATTTCCAGTGGGATGGGTGTACAAGCAAATAAGAGTGTCTATCCCTAAGAAATGAGGAATATGAAGAAACATGGGAAGACCTGATAAAGTTAGCAGAATCAGGAAATCAGCAAATACAATGACTTAATGTTGTTATTTGGTCATGTCCAACCCTATGTGACCGCATTTGGGGTTTTCTTGGCAAAGATCCTGAAGCAGTGTCTCATTTCTCCAGTGGGATCCATTTTGGGTGGACAATCAGAGGTTAAGTGAGTTGCCCAAGGTCACATAGCTGGAAGTGTCTCAGGCTGACTTTGAACTTAGGTCTTCCTGACTCCAGGGACACTGAGTCAACAGCAGCTGCCTTTATACAATGACTACAGCAAGGTCAATGAATAGACCAACTGCAGCCTGAAAATGAGACTGAAAACTCTGCAATTATAATGACTAACCTCAGCTCAGGAGAAGAGATAAGAGGTGAGGAATCAGGGATGTAGAAAAGCAGATGTATATACATCAAGTTCAGCTGATATGTTGGTTGTTTTGTTGAATTTTTTATCTTTATTTTTTTTTTTTACTAACATGGGATGGCTCTAAGAGTAGGAAAAGGGGAGGCGATATATTTGAAAATGATGACAGAAAACAAAAGGTATCAACAATTTTTGAGAGTATCTATAATCTTCCAGTTAAGAGGGTAAATGCCTCCCCCCCCCACATCCAGTAGGAATGGCACATAAATCTCATTATGCTTGGTTGCAATCCCTAAGGGAATTCTCCCAATGCAAATGCAATGGAATTGTACATTGCCCAAGTCCAAGCCACTGATCTACAAACACTTGGTTACTTTTTATTCTTCTTCTTTAAAATTCCTAGGATGGACTGAGTAAATCCTGTAAGCCATCAAGGCACATTAACCTAATTACTTGTGGGATTTAGGCCAATTGCTGCTTAGTAGTTTTCAAAGACAATGAGAGCAGTGAATTGCAAAATAATGATGATATATTAAGAATGAAATTAAAAATACATTTTACATAAATATTTAAGATTATCAATAAATATGAAGTGTCAAGATTATGGAATTTGAAGACTAAGAGAGAATGGGAAAGGTGCTGATTAGATTAGTGGGCTGGGGTAACTGTGCCAATAGATTTCAATCCCTAGCTTTTCTTGTGGATAGAATTAATCAGCATAGACCATTAGGGTTGGAAAGTACCTTGGAGGTCTTCTAGGCAAAGGCTTTCATTTTGCAGATAAGAAAACTGGATCATAGAAGTAAAATGATTTGCCCAAGCACTGGCTGTAATCTTCAATCTTTCTCTATCTACTGGCTCCTTCCCCTTTGTTTATAAACAGGAACCGGGTTTAGAGCACTGATAAGTTCAGTGACTTACTCAGGATTTCTCAATAAGGATGTGTTAGAGGCAGGCTCTTTTAGAGTCAAACTGCCACTCACATTAAATAGAAAATCAAAAGATGGGTTTTTGCATCCTAATTTAGGGTTGTTTATTTTCCCCTTTTTCTTAAAATGAAAGGGGAAAAATTAAGCACAGTCATAAATTATAGGATGACCTTTAAGAGTGGAATTTCATTGCTTTGTAAATTACATACTTTGTTGTTTTTAATTATCAAGTCCAATATTGGCACATAGGAAGATCTTCAATCTCTCTAGAAATGTAATAATCTCTTAATGGGCCTCATTTTTTCCCTCAGAATGTTGGCACAGCTTCATGCTCACAGCTGTTTGCTCCAGGACCTTTATGGAGGAGGCCTCAGACTGTGTTCTTCAGCACGAGGCTGAACCACTACAGCCCCCTTCAGTGTGCAAATGCTGGTTTCTGGTGATTGCTCCCATAAATCTGGAATTTGGTAGAAATGAGATATTGATGACAAATATGCTTCCTGTTCAATGTTGGAAAGATTTATATGAATTCAGGAATTTGAGGGGAAAACAAATCATGTAAACTCAATGGAAATAGAAACTGAGAATTTTCTACATCTGAGAACAAAGAGATCAACTTCCTGTTTGGAGTCAGGTGCTGTTGGATTCTTTAACCCTACCATAGCCGTCCAGCAAAGAGAACTTTCTCACCCATCCCCAGCTGCTTCCGGCTTAGGAGCTTGAGTGCAAGATTTCCCAATCTGAGCTGACAAGAACTTGCCTTCCTGAGTTCTTGAATTGGCTTCCTATTTTATAGAAAATCAGAAGAACAGAATCGGTCTTCTCAACCATACTGAACACATTCTCTGTGGGGTAGAGTTTCAGTTCTTTTAATGGCTTTCAGATGCTTTGAAATTGATCAAGGGCTTTTCTAAAGACTGTCTATCTATCTATCTATCTATCTATCTATCTATCTATCTATCTATCTATCTATCTATCTATCATCTATCTATCTATCTTGTTGAGTCATGTTTGACTCTCCATGACCCCACTTGGGTCATTTTTTTTTTTGCAAAGATACCTGGAATGGTTTCTAATTTTCTTTTCCAGCTCATTTCACAGAGGGGGAAACTGAGGCAAACAGGGTTAAGTGACTTGCCCAAGGTAACACAGCTAGTAAGTATCTGATTTGCACTCAGGAAGAGAAGTCTTCCTAGTCAAGTGCTCTATCCACTGACAGATCTATCTATTTATCTCTCTATCTCTCTATCCCTCTATTTATCCATCCATCCATCCATTTTCTATCTATCTATCTTGTCCCAAAAGTTTTGGTGCAGTTTTAAAAGCTTTAAACATTACTAAGACTTTTGGGATACCATGTAAATACATTATGTGTGTGTATATATTCATATATACACTATATATACATATATACACATATACATGTATATATAACATATATTTGAAAAATTCAAATGTTTTTCAATGAATGTTTATTTTCCCTCACTCCCATTCCTATTAAAAAGAAAAATCTGTGTACCAAATATACATAGTCAAGCAAGACAATCTCCCACATTATGTCTATGACATATTAATAGATCCAGCACAATCATTTTTTCCATCAGTGACTCTCCATGACCATCATGTCCCCACTTTGGGTATCTCCTGGCTCCCCCTTCCCTTTCAGCTTCTTTTTGGGTATCGTCTTGCCCTGTTAGACTGCAGTCTCCTTGGAGGCAAGGGCTGTTTTTTTCTTATTTACACTCCTAGTTTAGCACAATGCCTGGCACATATTAGATGCTTAATAAATGTTTATCAACTATTGACTGTTATTGACAAGAGATGTCTAGACTTTGTCTAGACTTCTGACTGATTAATGGATTGTTCTTCTTGAGGATTGGGGCCTAGAATCTCATCATTACTTTAAATAACAATTCAACCAATCCCCCACTTTTAATTTTTTAATATTCATGCTTTTTTTTTTCCTTTTCTTAGAACACAGACTCCTTGAATGCAGGGACTTTGGTTTTTGTAGTTGTGTCCCTGGGACATAGCAAGCAGTTAATAAATTTTTGTTGACTGATTTAGGGACTGGATATTCTTCAGATTCCACAGTAGCCCTGGTTGGAAAGGAAAATTTTAATTGGATCAAAGCTTTTTTCCATTCGAGTAACAGGCTAATTGTGTCCAACCTTTCTAGGTCTGAGAAACTCTATTACATCAAGGGATTTCACAGACCCCTCGTGGACTGGAGCTTTTCTGTTATTTTCTGTTGACTGAACACATGAATGATTGAAAGCTACTAGGAATTCAGCTCTGCTTTTAAGTGGAATCGTATTTTGTTCACCACAGCAACTTCTACACGAATTTAAAATAGAAATACATATGTATGAGCCACATTATTTATTTAGTCTACAGAAGATAAGTTGGCTTATTAATAGATTCACAGTGAAGGGTGCTGGATTTTGAGTCAGGGGCCTGGGGTCTGAATCCTAACTCTGCTATTGATTTCCTGTGTGACTTTGAATAAGTCACTTGACTGAGCCCCAGTGGTAACTATAAACTAAGGGTCTTAGATTAGGTGACCTTTATTATTCCTACCAGCTCTAAATGAATGATTCTGTTTTGCTAGGATTTATAGACGTCACGTGATGATTATTCCACTTCCTAGGGAATGTGACCCACAAGTTAGGAAACATTGTTCTAGGATAACCTGGTCTATCAGTTTCATAGCTCCCCAATATTGGATAATTATTATATGCCATCTTATTATTTGGTTTGAAATGCTTTGCTCTGGGGGTCACTGGACCAAGTAATGGCCCATTAGTTACATTACTTCCACTCTTATCATCACCATATCCCCACTCCAGGTACCCTTTACTACTACCTCCCTTTTAAGTTTCCTTTTGTGTGTTATTTTCTCCCATTAGAGACTGTAAGCTCCCTGAGGGCAGGGTCTGTCTTGCTTTTTCTTATTTGTATTCCCAGTACTTAGCTCAGTCTCTGGCATAATCAGTGCTTAATAAATGTTTATTATATTGTGTAACTGACTAAGACCAAGACAATATTGTAGGCTCTGTAAATTTCTAAAGTTATTGCTTACTTGACTATTTCTCCTCTCTTTTCCCTACCCCCATTCCCTGTATGAAAAGAAAAATGCTTTTCTCATATTCTGTCTGATAGTTGGGGAACATTTTTGTGCCACATTTCTATTATTGAGTTAATTTAATTTTTTCCCTTGACATGCAAACAAGCATTATCCAATAATAAAAAATAGTAGATGGGCATTGACTGAAAGCTCTGATTATGGCACCATCTTTAAATTAATTAATGAGCCAAAGGCTGCTAAACATTAGCATTTAGAAAGAGCTCTGCGGCATTAACCACTAATGAGTTCATTTAAATCCATCATGCAACCCGTTTTGGAAAGTAGAGGCCATATTTAATCATATTCAATCAGATTTAATAATGAAATTATGAACACAAGACATTGTTGAGTGTGAAATTACCATGGAATTTTAATTGTTAAATACATTTCTTGTCAGTACTCCTAACTGAATGATAATTTGATGAGGAAACTAGTAATCTGTGTGCAATGCTGCTATAGGCAAAGGAATGAGAAATAATAAGACGCCTTGATTCTAGGTGATTATTCACCACTAATCACAGCCCCATGGAATTTCAGAGTCGAATGGGACCTCCGAGGCTCTGTTGTTCAATCTCTTCCTAAGTAGGAACACTATGATGTCTCCAATTGCCCATCCTCCACTTACTAGACCTCTAGTGGTACTAAGAAGAAAGCACGGTCTAGTAGAAAGAGGGCTGCATTTGGAATTAAAGAACCAGGTTCAAATCCTGGCTGCATTTACTGTCTGTATGACCTTGACTAATTTACTTACTTCTATGTATCTCAATATCCTCATCTCTAGAACAATTTCTAAGCTCTCAACTTATGAATCCAAAGATCTATGATCCTATGATGTGGAGGTTTCCAGAGGCAATTGATGAGAGTCTGGGATAGCTCTAATTATTAGAAAGTTTTTACTGACATCAAGCCTAACTCTGCCCTGTTGAATTCTTTGCTTAGTGCTCCTAGTTCTGCCTTCTAGGGCCAAACAGAACATCTTTAATCCTCTTTCCCTGTGACAACCTTTCTTCACACACTTGCAGGAAACTATCACGTCCCTCTGGAGTCTTCTCCAAAGTTAAACATCCCAGGGCATTCGGATGATCCTTATGTGATATGGTATCCAGTTTCTCTATGGCTCTGATTGCTTTCCCCTGAATATTCTCTGAATATAATTTTTCATAAATTGTGGCATCCAGAACCAAGCACAAAATTAAGATCAGACCAGAGCAAGCACTTCGTAGGACTGTCAGCTCCTTCTTGGAAGTTCTGACTTTCTTAGGTTACCTTAAGTTTACATTAAGCTCTGGGACTATAATTGACTATAGTTATTTAGATTTGCATTAAAACCCTAACTGTTTCCTTAGAATTGTTATCTAGCCATCCTGACCCAGCCTGGATTAATTATTTTTTAGAATGACAGAGTTTACATTCAAATAAAGCAAAATCCTATATAATTTTCAAGTGATTTGAATATCACTTTTCCTAACAGCAGCAGAGGGGGTAAATTTCTCATTCACTCTTTGGGGCTGTAGATACTTTCTTTCTGGGAAGTATATGCAAATTGTTAGACATTTGGAACCAGAGTAACACAAGGTCAATCTAATGTCAATCCAACCCACAGCATTTTAATTCTAGCAATTTATTTATTCATTAAATCTAGTATCCACCTGGAGGGCTAAGAATTAACAACAAGATCACTGATTAAGCAATTGCTACTTGGCACGTGCAGTGCGAAGTTTTGGAGATACAGCTACAAAAAAATGAGACAGTTCCTGCCCTCAAGGAGCTAACATTCTCAAACAGAAATAAAGTACATATAGAGTGGAACTGGGGATAATTAGGTCAGGAGGGTCCTAAGGTCAGTGAGTTAGTTGCCTCATAGGATTGCTGATCCACACACCCTCTGCAGAAGCCATGATATATTTAATTACTGTGGCTAGGTGAGAAGTGGTGGTGGGGAGGGGTGAGAAATGGGAGAGAGGTATATCCTGGAGGGGATAGAGGCATGAACTGGGAGATCAGTCAGCTATGCTATATGTCATATATTTGTGTGTGTCTGTGTGTATATATTAAACATACAAATATGTAAATGTGTGTACATGTGTATGTATGCATATATCTATATATGTGTATATATATTTTTAAGTAAAGAGAAAGAGCCCCTGCCTCTCCCCTAAATGTCAGTCCTATTTTCTGAATTTTCTATTAGACATTTCAAACTAGAATGTCCCAGAGAAATATCAAATCCAACATTTCCAAAACCTGACACATCCTCTCTACTCCCACACCCACCTTGCCTCCAAACTTCCCAATTTCAGTTGAAGGTATCCTGTTCCTTCCAGTCTTGCGTGTCCATAACCTTAGTTAGCCTTCTTACCATTCCTCATACCTCATACTCCATCTCCAGTTTCCATTCATTTGTACAGGCTCTGCCGCATACCTGGAATATACCCTTCCCTCATCTCCACTTCTTGGAATCACTAAATCCCTTTAAGGTTCAGCTGAAGTGCAGCCTCCTACATGAAGCATCCCAGGTTTTAGTGCTGCCTCCTCCCAATACCTACTCAGAGGCTATCCAACCCAAACCTCTCATTTTATAGATGAGGTTCACAATGACTAAGAGAAGGTTTAAGGTTTGTAACGCACTCTATGCTAGTTCATGTGATCCTCATAGCAATTCTGTGGAGGAGGAGATTTTAATCATCTTAACTTTATAGATAGATTAACTGTGGCTTAGAGAGGTTAAGTGACTTGTCCAGGATCATATAGCTTGTGAATATTTGAAGCAAGATTCAGACTCAGGTCATCCTGACTCCAAGTAATTTGTATTTATTCGTGTACATGTTGTTGCTGATTCTCTCCCACCCCACCACCCAACCCCCAATAAAATGTTAGTTTTGAGGCCAGAAGTTATTTTATTTTTTGCCTTTGTGTCCCCACTGTCTGACACAGTGCTAGCATATAGTAGGCTCTTAATAAATGCTTAATGACTTTTAAAATAGAATAGAATTATATTAGTCCACCTGTTTCTTAGCCATTTTAGTCTTGCACCAAAAAATTCCTTCCACAAATGTTTATTTTACAGGTGAGGAAACTGAAGTGGTCAGAAGTTAAGTTACTTGTCCAGGGTCACACAGTAAGTATCTGAGGCTGGATTTGAACTCGAGTCCAGGTCCTATATTTTATTCACCATGCCACTTATCACATTTATTGTTGTTCAGTTGTTTCCAATTCTTCATGACCCAATTTGGGGTTTTCTTGGCAAAGATACTGGAGTAGTTTTCCATGTTGTTCTCCAGCTCATTTTACAGATGAGAAAACTGAGGCAAACAAAGTTAAGTGACTTGCCTCATATAACTATTAAGTGTTTGAGGCTGGATTTGAACTCAGGAAGACAAGTCTTCCTGACTTTATTCTCTGCACTCTATCCACTGTACCACCCAGCTATCTCAACTATTGCATACTGTAACACCATGCATGAGCAGCTTTCCAGAGGGCTGCTGCTATGGACGGTTTTCAAGGTTCTGATTACATAGTATAGCAACACTCTATTCAATAACAAATTAGAGCAAAACATTCACAGAGAATCAAGGTACAGCATTCACAATGTTACAACTTATCACAGAAAATCAAAATACAGCATTCACAACAACTTATCACTAAAATGGCCACATAATTTTCACCAAAGTGGTCACAACAGTTTTCAACAAAGTACAATCATTTAGTGACTCAATCATTCAATCACCCTTAAGGAGGCTTGCCTCCTTAAGGATCACAAAATACAATAGTCAAAGTTCCCCACTCATGGGACACACTAAGTTACAAATCAGTCACTATTCAATCATCAGTTAATACTCAGTCAACAGTCACTACTTAGTAACCTCTTAAGGGGTAGTAGAAAATACACAGGTCATCCACCTCTAGGTCACAGTAAATCATAATCTTCTCAGTCAGTACACAGTATCCAAGTAAAGTCTTCTTTCAGCTTGACTTGAGGCTGGCTCTCAGCTTCCATGGTTCCTCTTCCATGGTCCCAGATCCAGCTGTCACCTGGGTTCAAAGGCAGGCAGCTCCCAGTTCCTTGTACAGCTCCTTGTCCAGTTCTTTGTCCAGTTCTCATTCCATATTGAAGCTCACAGTGTCCAGTCCACTTCAAGTCCTTCACAATTCCTGTTTCTGGGAAAACATAGCTTAACAGAGCCACAATAATATTGATCCACATTGCCAGCACCATCATCAATTCACTATCTGCTTGTGAAATCAACTCAGACCCACCAAGAAGATCTGAGAACTCAACACAAATCATCAACATAGAAATCAACATTGACCCACAAACAAGTTCCAAGAAGTCAGCACAAATCATCAGTAAAGTCCCAGGACCTTCAAAACTCTCCTCCAGTACTTTGGTAAACATATAACCAGAAAATCCTCTTTCAAGGTTTCCAGTAAGGTCCCAGGGCTTCTGTACAAAGTATCACAAACAAACATCAACACAGCCAGAGGAGACAAACAGTGCCGGGATACCACAAGTATTCTCCTTGACTCTGCCACCACAAGACTCCTCTTTTCAACTCCTGCCGTCTCTAGCCCTGGGGCTCTCCTTATATAGTCATTAGCTACTCTCCTGGAGTTTGAAAGTTCTAGGGTTCACAAGATGTGGAGTTCACATGTTCTGTTTCTTAACAAACTGGAACAAAGTGTTAATTCAATAGCTGAAACACAAGGTGTGAACTACTGCTGTGCTTGCCATTACACACCCTCCACATTTTCTGCCCTGTCTGCACTGCCCCTCCCCATTGACCTAAAACACAGTATTTTTGGTATGTCCTTGGTTCTAATTCTGAATTAACTAGAATTCCAGGTTTGAATTTTAGAAAAATTAAAAATTAGAACCAGATTGTATGATGAACTTATGTTTCAAAAAAAATCAAGATAACAAGACCCTCAAAAAAGGATATATGATTTAATGAAAATGTTTAAAAATTGGATAGCAATTTGGAAAAAAAATGGAATTAGAGCTACCTCTCACATCATATGTCACAATGGATTTTAAATGGATCAATTATCTAATTATTTCTAAGTTAATAAAAATGAGAAGAAACCAGAACCACAAATATGAAGTGAAGGAATATTCTCAGTATCTAAAGAAAAGAAAGAAAATACAGAATATAAAACAGATAAATTTGACTACATAAAATGAAACATTTTTGCACCACAAAAAACAATTCATTTAGAATGAAAAAGAAACAGGATGGGCAAAAAAAATTAAAACAAAGAAACAAAAAAGCCCTTTGCAATATATGTCACTCTAAGAAATGTATAAGCGTCAGATCTATTTCCCAGTCGACAATCAAAAGATATTAACAAGCAGTTTCTAAAAGAAGAAATGAATAAAAATCACCCCAAAAATTATTCAAACTCTCTAATAATAAGAGAAATACACATTAAAACAACCCTATGATACCATCTTATACCCACTAGACTGGCAAAGATAGTTAAAATGATATAACTAGTTAGCGGGACAGTAGGGAAACAATCCAAGTCATTTCATGAATGGTGGAACAGTAACTTTGTGCAATCTTTTTGTAAAGCAATATATGACTTAAAATAGGGACCAGAACATAGTTCCTACTTTTTTTTTTTACCCCAGTGAACTCATTACATGAATCGAGAATACAATTGAGGAGGGTGGGAGGTGAAGATAAGGGGAAAGACCTCACTGTACAAAAATATCCTTTGGAAAACTATTTACTACAGCAAAACACTGGAGCAATCCCTGGGTTCAACAGTTGTGACATGGTGGCATAGAAACGTGATGGAATATTATGCCCCCCCAACCCTTATCCAATGACAAATATGAATAATACAAAGAAATTGGAGAAGCTTTACTCGAAATGATATATGGAGGGGGTGTTGGGCAGAGAAAACAGAAATAGATTTAGGTTAAAAGCTTTCCTCAGGCACCAGCCTGTGTGATCATGAGTCCTCTAAACCTCAGTTTCTGTATATGTAAAATGGGAATAATATTAGTAGTTCTTGCCTTGAAGGGTTCCCACGAACTTAAAATGAGATTATGTATGTGAAGGGTTTTGCAAACTTTGAAGCCCTAACTAGTTATTTTTATCATTATCATTATCATACCTACATAGTACTTAAGCCACAGTAACAAAATCCAGAAAAAAAATACACAAAAGAAAAATTTGTGAGGAAGTGGCAGACAATATGTGTATTTATTATCATCTTGTTAAAATTAACATATGTTAAAAATGAACAATGTTATAAAAACTGAAAAAAGGATGATTAGAGTTTCATGCAAAATTTTTATTCTTGTTCTTGCATTTGAATGATTGCTTTATTGCTGATTATTATTATAAACAATTATAATATGGCCATTTAAAATGTATGTTAGTAAGGAATAGGGATCTTATATATTAAATTGGCATAGACAGAAACATTTTTTAGCACTTACTATGAACCAGACATGTTTCTAAAACTGCCAATAAGGAAGATTTAGAATTTCACACCTACTTTTCCCTTGATTTTAGGACAAGTTGATTCAATTAAAGAAATTAAATTCAAGAAATATTGATTGCCTAATGTGGGCCAAGAACTTCTAGAACTACAACTTTAGATGAAACATGATTCCTGCCCACATGGAGCTTACAATACAGCAAGGGAATGAGCTATCAATTCAGACAAAGAGGCAATTTTATGTAGCCAATGGAATAGTCACAGAACTAAATACCATATAAAGTCAATGGGGAAAAGATTTTTATTTTGCTATAAACCATCAAGAAAGCTTACCCAGAGAAGCTAGTTTTTATTTGGGTTTTAAGATTGGTCAAGAATTCAACAGTTGAAGAGGAAGAGGGAGAGGGAATGTTGGGTATCAGGGATAGGATAAGCCAAGGCTTGGAAGAGGGAAAGAATAAAGTGGTTTTAAGTGGTAGAAAATAGTCTGGCTTGCCTAGAAGGTTTAGTGTCTGGGTAAGTTCATACCAGGTTCTCCACTGAGCCTTATTTTATTGTATTTAAAAGAGAGTTTATCTGAACTCCCGGTGATGAATATAAGTATTCAAATATATACATAAAACAAGAGAAATAAAAAGAAAAACGGAAAAAAGCAAAAGACAAAAAAAGCATTGTAAATGGTCATATATGTAACTGTTATTTCTTGATTATTTAAAGAAAATGTAAGTTACAGTGACCATAGAAGTAACTAAGTAATCATGCTGGTTCTGTATCCCCTTCTGGATGTACTTTCTGTGTGGCTTTCGTGGATTTGTTGCTGTTATTATTGTCTTTATTTCCCTAACTATAGTCTGGTGGCAGATTGTTCTTCTGAGTGTGCTTCTTTGCATATTCATATGAGCTTTCCTTTCTCTGGAGTTCAACTCTTGAACTCAACATCTAACTCCTGGTCTAATGCCAAGAGGAGAATCTGGTGGATAGAATATTGGAGGTGCCAAAAGGTGTTTGTTACACACTTACCAAGTGCCAAGTAATATGTGAAGCTCTGCGAATAGAAAGAAAGAAAAGAAAAGAAAGAAAGAAAGACAGAAAGAAAGAAAGAAAGGAAGAAAGAAAGAAACAAGAAAGAAAGAAAGAAACAAAGAAAGAAAGAAAGAAAGAAAGAAAGAAGGAAAGAAAGAAAGAAAGAAGGAAAGACAGAAAGAAAGAAAGAAAGAAGGAAAGGAAGAAGGAAAGAAAGAAAGAAAGAAGGAAAGAAAGAAAGAAAGACAGAAAGAAAGAAAGAAGGAAAGGAAGAAGGAAAGAAGGAAGATAGAAAGGAAGGAAAGAAGGAAAGAAGGAAGAAAGGAAGAGAAAGAAAAAAAAAACATTTCTATCTGTTTCATGCTCAGGTCGTGAGCTCCTCTATTGAAAGCATCTTTCCTGTATTTGGGGGCACAAAGTTCTTCATAGGGAAGTGGTTTTTTTTTGGTTGTTGTTGTTTTGTTTTTACTATGCTACCAAGTTTACAGTAAGGCAGCTACCCAACACCTCTTCCATGTAGGCAGTATACTCTTGTGCTGATGTGGCAAACAATTCATAAGGCTTTGGAATGGAGGTTTTTTTTCCCTTTATTTCTTTCCCTCTTCCTAAAATGGATCAAGGAAGTTCCAAGTTATTAGCCAGTGTTTCTACCTAAGAAAATATCAAGATTTTTCAGAATTTCAATGTTACAAATACAAAAGATAATGTTTTCTTAGGAATCACAGAACCTAAAAATTCAATAACAAAAGACTTTTTCATTGTAAAGAACTTAGCACAGTGCCTGACACACAGTAAGTGCTATGCAAATGTTAACTTTCATCATCATCATTATTAAACAATTAGCTTAAATGAGAATATTGTACACTAACCACTCACTTATCCAAACTGTATCCAGTAATGCATCATTTATCCAGCCCTCCTGGCAACTAGGTGACACAATTGAACAAAGTCAAGAAGACCTGAATCCAAATCTGATCTCAGACATCCACTTAGCTGTGTGATCCTGGGCACTTCACTTAACTGCCTCCCTCAGTTTCCTCATCTGCAAAATTGGGATAATAATAACATCTGTCTTCCAGGGTTGTTGTGAGCATAAAAAAATGAGTTAATAATTTGTAAAGTGCTTTGTTGCCATTAAAGCACTATAAAATATTAGCTATTATTGTTTTCTATTATTCATATATGTGAATTTTCCAGATATTAGAAGATGACCAATGTAGATGTCAACAGTTTTAAAAATTGTAGCCATTTGGTGGATGATCTTCAAGATCTTTTTTTTTGTCTGAATCTTCTTAAAAGCTTTCCTAATGCATGACACACTTTTCTATTTTCTTAAACAGAGAACATACAGTGAGCATGATTTTTTTGAAACTCAAGAGTCTCTATTATAAGCATCAGTTAATGTACTGTCCTAAAATACAACAGTGGTCCAAGTGTGTTGAGCTGTTTGCTCCTATACCAAATGATCTCAGGCTGCCATTTTTTGGGGGAGGTTGTTTATCTGTGCAGTTTTTCTTTTCTTCTTTACTGTCATACAGACAGATGCTGCTTCAATTAAGTTCTATTCAGGAATAATCTATTTACAATCTGATGTATGTATGTAGGCTTTCCCAGACCAAAATGCAGCACCAAAGTAACCAGGCTTTGCTGTTGAGAGATGATGATATTACTCTTCATTGTCACCAACACCACCATCACCATCATCATCATCATCATCATCATCAACATCAACAACATCAGACAGCCCTACTATGGGCCAAACACCAAACTAAGTGCTTTACAATGATTACCTCATTAAATGAATTAAAAAATTCATCATGAGGTCATAGATTTAGAACTGGAAAGGATCTCCCAGTCATCTAGTCTGAGCTCATTTTACAGATGAAGAAACTGAGACCTAGATATGAAAAACAGTCAGACTTTTTGTATTTTAAGCTCTATTAAGAGTCAGTTTTATATCAGTGTCCTCTCAACTAACTCCCACTTCGATAGGACAAGTTTTTAATCTAGCTGGAACTGCCTTTACATTGACAGAAAACTAGCTTGAGCCACAGAATCACAGCCGGCCAAAAGATTCCACCTATACATGACAAAAAATCCTCTCTCTAGTGTTCCTGACATGTGAAGATACAGACTCTAGTTGAGGATCTTGAGGGAGAGGAAACCTTTCAAGGCAGTACATTCTACTTTTGAACAGCTCTCATGGTTAAGAAATTTTACCTTACACATCAAGCCTAAATTTGTCCATTCAGAGGGTCCACTTTCCTGATACTTAGAGCTGAAGATGGAGATGAGTGGGAGGACAAGTTATTATGTGTCCCCTCTTTTAAATAATTGGAATGTAGCAAGGTATTGTTATCATTGTTAGGAATCATAATTCAATCCTTTATTAACATGAATTATGAACTATAAATTGGTCAAACTTATTTCATAGACAATTACCATCCCTGGTATCCTTCAAAACTCAGGTCAAACATGACCTTCTGGAATAGTCCTTTCTTAGTTCCCCAGTTGCTAATGTCTTCCATTCTGAGGGTAACTTGTAGACCTTTTATGTGTCATACATGTACATGTATAGATGTCACATGTATGTTATGTATACATACACATCATATATATGCATATGTAATCTCTCAGGGAAGAATGCAAGCCCCTGGAGGACAGGAACTGTTTTGATTTTTTTGTCTTTGCATCTCTAGCACTTAGCAGAGAGCCTGTTATGTAGGGAGTGCTTAATAAAGGCTTGCTGATTTATGTGCCATATATATGTATATACATAATTTAAACTGTCATTTGATCTAGATTTCATGCATTTATATGTACACACAGACATGTAACATCCTAGAGAACTATGCTAACAAAATAGCTTTGGAGTCAGAAAGACCTTCATTCAAACCCTCACCCCCCAAAATACTAGCTGTGTGACCCTGGGCAAATCACCTAACCTTTCAGTGCTGCAGGCAACTCTTGAAGATTATAAATTTCAGGGCAGCTGCTTGTCTGCATTGCATCTTCCCCTAAATTCTACCAATAGAATAGAAACTATACCCAGAGTTTCCTATTTGTACTAGCAAAGTTATCAAGTCGACAAGTACATATTAAGCATTTACTGTGTGCTGGGAACTGTGCTTGATGCAAGGGACATAAATAGAAGCAAAAGGAAGGACAGTCCCTGCCTTCAAGGAGGTTACATTCTAATAGGGAAGGAAGGGGAGAAGAGAATAAACATTTATAGAGTACTAGCTATGTATAGGCACTGTGCTAAGCACTTTATAAGTAAAGAAGCTCACAATAACCCTGAGTAGTAATTGCATTATTCTCCTCATTTTACAGATGAGGAAACTGAGGAAAAGAAGTCCAGGGTCACACAACTAGAAAGAGTATGAGGCAAGATTTGAATTCTGGTCTTCCTGCCTGCTGGACCAGTGCCACCTAGTGCCAAGGTAGGCATGAAGGTAAACATAAAAAAGAGATGACAAACTGGCACTGGGAGAAGATAGCTATGTCAGAAGCAGAGCTGGGAGAGGAAGGAAGGATGGCTGACTTGGACTTTTCCACAAAATGGAAAACTGGAGAGGAGCTCACCGATGGGAAAAGGGGGCTGCAAGGGCAGAGGAATATCTCAGGGTGAAAGACCACAGGAATGATGGAACTTCAAGGATGAAAAGACACCTGTGGCATGGTGGGAAAATCTGCAGAGTCAGAAGCAGAGCCAGAAGAAAGATTTTCTGGAACACAAGTTCCCTATGCCAATTCAATCACAGATCCAGACCATACACACACAAACACACACCTTTATATATTTATATCATCTATATCTAAGTAAACACACATATATGCATGTGTGCACATGATATTACACATCAAATAATGAATACTATGATTCCTGGATATTATAAACATTATTCCTTCTTTTTTATGTTGTTCCTTTTCAACCCTCCTCTGACCCAGATTGAAACTACTACTCTATTAAAAAATAGTTCCCTACTCTATTAAAAACTTCATGAATTGCAGGAACTAAAAACATTCCACCGCTTGGTTCCCAGCCTTCTGGTATTATCTTTCCATATAGCTAGCTATTTAGAAGACAGATACACAATCTTTATCTGGGCTTATATCAGAAGCCTTATTAGCTTGGTAGCAACTTCAGAATCAGTCTTTTTGTTAGCCAGAGGTCTTTTCTGTGCTGAACATAGATTAGAATTTTTAAAATAAGAGAATCAAGGTGTGCTAAAATTAAATTAAAAAAATTATTTTGTCAATCTGAATCTGACGTCAACAAACATGAATATTTAAACATACAAAAGAGAACAGAAAAAGAGGATTTTAAATGAAACCACAATTTCATCACATGTGGCCTGTTTTCTATAAAGTATATACTCAGTTTGGCACATTAGTTAAAAAATCTTTCCGATTGTCTGCACTGCTCTCTGAACTTTTAGATCTCTTCTTTGTGTTTTTTTAAAAAATACTTCATTGAGGTTTTTTTTTTCTTTTTGGGGACATCACTACCCCTCCAATTCCAACCCCACAAGAGTTCTATTTTGTAATAAGTTACTAGAGGAAGGCAAAACAAATCCACACGTTGGCCATGCTTGATACTATATAGCTCATCCCACACCTCTGGCATGTAGCTTTTCTATCTAGAGGTGGGTAGCATGCTTCATTGATTCTCTGGAGCTGGGTGGGTCATTGCATCGATCATAGTTCTTCAGTCTTTCTCATTTTTTTTTGTTACAACATTGTCTTCACTGTATAACTTTTGGTTCTGCCAACCTCCTTCTATATCAGTTCATAAAAGGTTTCTTTGGGGAAACAGGATTGGGTTGGGACTCTATGGTAACAAAGAATTCACAGCAAGTCAGAATGTTGACTAGGTGGCAACCCCAAGATCAATTCCCTTTTCAAAAGTGTCTAAATCATAGGGTACTGAGTTGGAAGGGCATTAGGACCTTATGGAAAGATAGAACTCACTAGAGAGGAAAGAGAATTATTTTGAATATTTATAGGCTGTGGAGAATTCCTTCATATGATTTCTGTATTTTTATAGTCTCTGAGCCTTTTTTTGTCTTTGAATCTTCTGTTGAAATGATGACTGTTCTTTGCCCCATAAAACTTCTCCAGAATCTATCGGACACTGTTACCATCACATGTGGAGGCCTAGAATTTTAGAGATGTCCTAGAGAAAACTCTGGGTGAGGCCATAACAAATTAAAGAAAACGTATCTTGACCTTCTGGCTTCCCTGGCTGTCTTCAAGTCTCAGCTAATGCCTCACCTTCTACAAGAAACCTTCCTCAGTTCTCCTTAATTTTAGTGCCTTCCCTCTGTTATTGGTCCTTCCCTCTGAGGTTATCTCTGATTAACCTGGTATGTAGCTCATTTGCCCATAGTTGTTTGATGTCTCCCCCATTAGGCTGGGAGCTCTTTGTGAGCAGGGGCTGTTTCCACCCTACTTTGCGTCCCCAGAGTTTAGTACAGTGCCTGACACTTAGAAGGTTCTTAATACGTGCTTGTTGACTTGACTTTTTAGTGCCATGCTGTTACTGGGTCTGGTCTGTGTAAACCTAGAGACTGGGGTGTTCTAGGTCATACCTTATACTATCTAGCCATTTCTTAGACACAGCTGGACCTTCTCCATGTCCAACTGACTATTTAGCAAGAGTAGGACTCAAAAGGATGTATTCCTACAGCTGTATTGGCCAGTATATTCTAGGGCAGGAATGTTGTTATTCATCCTTCCAGAGAAGATTATTCTCACCAGATGTGCAACCCCCCCCCCCAAAAAAAAAGGGTTAGTCAGTCTCCCATAGAGAGAAGAAATGGCTTTTGAATTGATAGAATATATTGATGTGAAGGTGAGAAAAAACAGCTTTTAAAACGAGCATATTTTACTTGGCAGCCTTTCTTTTTACTTAGGGCATGGGAAGCCCACCTTTTTTTTTTTCCAGCTGAAGGACTTAATTTGGAATTATTAGGACATTTTAATGATGTTGCCCTCTTTTAGAAATCCCACCATTGGGGCGGCCAGGTAGCAGAGCGAGTAAGAGCACCGGCCCCAGTGTTGGGATGACCTGGGGGATGGAATCTAGGCTCAGATACTCAGCACCACACCCAGAAATAACTGGCTGTGTAACCTTGAGCAAGTTACTTAACTCCAATTGCTTTAAAAAAAAGAAATCCCACCAAATAGGACTTGGTCTAAGAGTTTTCATGTGTCATTTGAAATTTTATTCTAATACACTAAGCCTCGAATTCTATTTGGTTAATGGTATTGTGGCCAATAATATGGCCTATAATCTCTCAAAATTCTGGATTCTGTGGGGCAGAAAACATGTTAACCAAAGAAATCTTTCAGGTTTCCTTCTATTTTAAGAAGTAGGATGATAGAATGGTTATAGTGACATGGTGGGAAAACCCTTGCTGGGGAACTCAAGAGAACTGGTTCATGAAATGAATGAGCCGGACAAAATGTTATCAGTGGTTCCTTCCAGCTCTAGGTATATAATCCTACATGATAACTTTTATCACAGGTGGTAAGGGGAAAGCATCTCCTGTGTGTCTAATTTCTCTAAATAGAAACTAAAGTGTTTCTTTGACAGAGCTTGGGAGGGGGTACTTATTAATTATACACATTATGGATTATACCATAAGTGTGTCTGAGTTCCTTGAAATTATCCCATAATTTGATCACATAGTAACTCAGTTAACAAGGCAGAAATAATATATAAATGATGTCTAATTGCCTCACTAACCACCAGATGTCAGTTTATAGATGGAGGTCACAGATCAAAAGGCACTTTGGTAATTGGAAGGGTGGGGAAAGTGTCTACTGAAGGATGTTTACCAGCATCATTGTATAAACTGGTATGAATTTTGGGGGACAATTAAGCATTGAAAGTATTTTTAAAATTTTGAGTAATTAAGGCTAGAAATGATGTATGCGTGAGAGTCTGATATTCTGTTGGAGGTTTTCAACAGAAGATATGATCATTGTAAGGTCAATTAGATTTGACATTATATCTGTGATCCATGAAAACCTGGTGTAAAGGATAGAGAAAGGAACCCAGAGTCCAAAATTCCTAGGTTCAAATCTTACTTCTGACACTAAGTGGACAAGTCACTTAACCTCATAAAGGTTGAATGTGTGTTATAAATCTTACTGTACTATATAAGAATGATCTGCAATTATTGTTATTGAGAGAATTCTCTCTGATGATGAATATTAAGGTCCATTCATGTCCTTTCATCCTGTGGGGTGCTTGCCCATGTCCTATAACAAATATTCTTTAAAGGGTCTATTCAGTATGCTTGGGGGGGTCTTTGTCTAATTCTTTTGACATTTTGTGGGCACCAGTGGAGGTTGTAGTCTCTCCTGTGGTTACCTCATGCTTTTGCAGTATGACTTTCTGTCATTTTTTCCCCTTCTGGCCATATAGATCTCTGATTAGAACCTTGCACTGCCACTTGTCTCTCTCTTTTCTTCTTTCTTCTGCTCCTCCCCTTTTCTTCTTTCCTCTTTGTTTCTTTTTCTGTATCTTATTGTCACTCATCTATTTCTGTCTCTCTGTCTCTGTCTCATTCTCTTTCTTTCCTTTTCTTCATCTTTCCTCCTTCCCTTCCTTTTCTTCCTTTATTCCTCCCTTCCTCTATTGGTGTAGATCACAACCCAACTGCACCCCCTCTACACATACAATTCTTGTCTAAAACTCTTTGTTTTCATTTCCAGCATCTGGCACATCAATTAGTCAGTAAGGATTTATTAATCATGTACTATATACTAGACGTTGGGCTAAGTACTGAGTATAGAAAGAAAAATGAAACTATTCCTTCTTCCTTTCAGAACATTGCATTCTATTGGGGGAAGAGAACAAGCACACCATTAGACACATACAAAATTAACCCAAGGTAAATTTTTTGAGGAGTAGGGATGGGGAGGAGATAGCATCCTGAAAGAATCAGGAAAAAACTTTATACAGGAGATTGCTTTATAACTCAGTTCAGCTGTGAAGGAAACCAGGGATTCTGAGAGATAGAGGTGAAGACAAAATGCATTTAATGTGTGGGGACAACCTGTGAAAAGCCACAAAAAAAGATAAACAGGGTCAAGTGACTTGCCCAGGATCACACAGTTCATCAGTGTCTGAGGCCAGATTTGAATTCAGGAAAATGAATCTTCTTGATTCCAAGCCCAGTGCTCTATCCACTGCACCACCTAGCTGACCTACACTTTTGTAGCCATTGTGCACATTGTTTCTTGTTCCTGCTTACTTTCTTCTACATGACTTCATACAAGTCTTCTCATGTTTCTCTGAATTCTTTGTAGTCATAGTTTTATATGACATAATAATGTTCTATTACATGCACATTTTTATACATGTTTAACAATAGGCACCCACTTTCCCCAGTTATTTTGCTATGACAAAATTGCTTTTTTTTGCGGGGCAGGCAAGATGGTGATTTTTATGTTTAAGAAAATCCCAGTGAGTAACTTCCTCTATTGATGCAGATTAGTATATTCTCTGAAATATATAGGCTTAAAGAGTTACCTGAGGTTTAGTGAGTTGGCCTAGGCATGTTGCAGAAGTAGAACTTGAATCCAGGTCTAGGTGAAACAATATGTATGGTCCAGTGACTTTTGGGGTATGGTACTTTTTATAATTTAACTTTTTTAATGAACGAAAATCTATATTCTTTTTTTCTAACCCCCTTTTAAAAAGGCCAAAAATCTAGTAACAAATATGCATAATGAAGCAAAACAAATGCCCACATCGTTCATGTACAAAAGCATGTATTATTCTGCACTATGAGGTTATTATCTTGGTATAATTTTTACCCTTTGCCTCTTATTCTTGTCTTCTTTCTCAGTCCTTGGTTAGTGATGGGTTGCAGCCAGTCCATGCCTACCATGTACCTCTTCATTGCCTTTTGGATGATTCACAGCATTAATTCTTTGAGCACAGTAGTTTTAATTCTGCAAATTCATGGGCATCAGAGAGGTAGGAAGTCATACATAGTATGGTCAGTTCAAGGTATATATATTCCTGCAGTCAAACATCTGAATTAATCCATCTGAAATGTCTTGGTTAAAAAGTCAGGAGGTCAAAATGGGAGCTCCTTAGCATGTCCAGGTATGTTTTTTAAAAAGGACATCAGCAGTATACAGGTGTATGCTAATGTGATGGTTCTCTCTGTGAACAATGCTTCTTAGCAACTGACAAAATGGAAATGAAAAAGCAAGAATATTATTTTTTGAGTGGTCATTACAGTTTTCCACTTCAAATTCCTGTTCAATGAAATCAATCAACAAGTATTTATTTAATGCATACTGTGTGTCAGGACTGCGCCAAATTCTGGGGATACAAAGACAAAAAAGCAAGAGAATCTTTGCTTTCAAGGAGCTGACATCTTAGTGGTACATGATCATATGCAGACTAAATGCAAAATAATCATCTATCTAAGAACTTTCCAGGAATCCCGACCAATTTAATTACTACAGAGTTGCCTATGTGAGTGAGCTCATTGGAACAGTCATCCTCATGTGATGCTGCCCAATTAGTCTTATGTTGAAGCATTAGGTCATAGTTTAATTTGGGGTACGCTGTCAGACCTTCAGATTTATTCAGTAGGGCATATGTCAAATTGACATAAAAGATTGCTATGGATCCAGGATTTTTCCATTCCATATGAAGACTGGAGTCAGGGAAAGGATAATGGAAAGAGTTATTCTTAGCTTTGAGTCATGTAATGAAAGATAAAATTACTTAAATGTCCTGATTAGGTTTTGATCAAATTGCCTGGTTGAATGTAGTCAGGCATAGATAATAAAATTTGGGGACTGTGTTCTCCTCCTCCTTTCCACGTGTTATTGAATCTAGAGAGCAAAACAGTTCTATTCCCCTTTCTCAGGGTGTTCATTCTTAGGGTAGGTAAAGACATAATCATCATCCTGCAAAGACCGAATCAATGCAAAATAACTCCCAAATCTATCCTTCAGCACCGTGGTCAGCGATCATGTACTCTACAGCCTGGCCAGTAGGTGGCATTGCCGTCTTGCAAACCTCCTTGCAGCCAGCCTGATTGGCAGTTGGAGTTCACAATGATACTGAAGTTTTTGACATTATAATGTTAGAGCTTCCTCTGTTAGTTAATTATCTCCACAGAAATGGGCCGGGCCTAGAAAGGACTTAATCAGTACCATTTCGAATTCAGGTAATGGGGCTGTATAATTTCCAGGTCTGATGTATGCAACTTTGATTTTAATGCAAGCCGGAAAGTATAGCACTTCTAGTAGGGGCATCTGGCTTATATTTATATTCATGATGAACAATTGACTCCACGATGAAAATAGGCTTCTGGAAGTACAGTATTCAGCTAAATTATATGGTCAGGACATATTTTGAGTTGAGAAGCTAATAGAGTTTTTGCAGAGGAAAATAAAAATGAAAAATAAAACCTGCTCCTAGAAATTGATTCTAATAACTAGAGAACTTTTTGCTATTTTCAAGGAAGGAGAAAATGTATATATACTCTGTTGTTTTTTTTTTTCTGGAAAGGAAAAAGAAATAAAGTAGTAGAGGAGGAGGGTCTCTGGACTCTAGGGTTTGCCAGTTACACTTTTCTCCTTTCCCCATCTTGACCCCTTAATGAACCAGTTCACTTGAGTCCCTTGTTCCCTTGTCATAACTTTAATCTTGACCTATCAAGCCTCAGTCTTGGATCTCTTCCACTATATGCTGCCACTGCTCTTATACAGGCTTCTGAACAAATCTGGGGAAAAATCACCAAACTGTACTGACTGGGTCCACAATAAATTTATGTTACAAAAACTCAACTAGGAACTCATTGTTTCAAGGCAATCTGTTTACACCTTCCTAATCAGTTCACTATAGCAGCTCTTCCAAACTTTTTTAACCCTCCTCAAACTTTCCATGCCCACCTCTCCAATGAGAACATTGCCTCATGTTTTACTGAAAAATTGAAGTCTTTGTTCAGATCTTTCTTCTCTCCTCCCCACCCCAAACCTTCATTTGTTCTATTTATTCCCACTCACTGTCATCTTCTATCTTTTCTCCCTTTTGTGGCTAAACTCCTTGAAAATGTCTCCATTTCCTTTTCTCTCATTCTTTTCTTACCTCTAACCAGATTGGCTTCCAACCTCATCATTCAACTGAAATTACCCTCTCCAAAGTTGTTAATTTTCCCTTAATTGTCAAATCTAATGGTATTTTCTTAGTACTTATCCTTCTTGACCTCTCTTCAGTCTTTGACATTGTTATTCATCTTCTTCTTCTGGATTCTCTCTTCTCTCTATGTTTTTGTGGTGATACTCTCCCCTACCTGCTTATCTGACCACTCCTCAGTCTCCTTTGCTAGGCATTCAGCCACGTCATACCTACTAGCAATGGCTTTCCTCTAGGACTCAGTCCTGGGCTTTCTTCTCTTCTGCCTCTATACTATTTAATTTGGTAATCTTATCAGCTCCTATGGGTTTGATGAACATTTCTAGGCTAATGATTCTGAAATTCTCTTATCCAGCCCTAACCATTCTGCTGGCCTCCAGTCTCTCATCTCAAACTGTACACATCTTAAACCCAATATATCTGAATAAAAACTGAATACTTATATCTCTCCTCCAACACCTCCACCTTCTAAATATCCTTTCCACTGTCAAATATCTATTATCTCAGTCACAGACACTCACAACCTAGGTGTTATTCTTGAATCCTCTCTCTCACTCCCCATATCAAATCTGTTGGTAAGGTCTATTGATTCTATCTTTGCAATACTATTGGAATAGTTCACTTCTGTCTTCTGACATTGTCCTCACACTGGTCCAGGCCCTCATCACCTCATGCCTGGACAAGTGTTGGTTAGTCTGCCTTCCACAAGTCTTTCCCCCCACTATAGACTTCTGACCATGTCAGCACAGCCCCCACCTCCCATAAACTCTAGTGCTTCCTTATAAGTTTTAGTATCAAATATAAAATCCTCTGCTTGGAATTCAAAACCCTTCAAAATCTGCCCCCTTCCAGTCTTCTAATACTTTACAACATCCCTCCTCCATGTAAGCTTCCATCTGTGTTTCTTGTTTTTCTTTGAACAAGAGATCATCTCCTGACTCCAGGCATGTCACTGAGTATACCTCATGTCTGGAATGCTCTCCCTCCTCCTTTCTACCTCCTGGTTTCCCAGGATTCCTTCAAGTCCCAGCTAAAGGTGTACCTTCTACAGATAGTTTTTTTCCTAATCTCCCTTATTTATAGAACCTTCACTCTATTGATTATCTCAGATCTATTCTTCTCATAACTTGTTTGTTTAAAGTTGCTTGCGTGTCATCTCCACTAGACTGTGAACTCTGTGAGAGCAGGGACTCTTACCTTCCTCTGTATTTCTAATGCTTAGTGAAGTGTTTGGCACATAGTAGGCACTTAGTAAGTGTTGACTGCCTGCCTGCTACTAGGTGATTTTCAGGAGGCCATTTCACCTTGTCGTACTTCAGCTTCCTTATCTGTAAAACGAGTGGTTTGGCCTAGAAGAGGGGTTCTTTATGTTTTTGTGTGTTATGGACCTCTGGCAGTCTGGTGTAGCCTCTGGACCCCTACAAGATGTTACTTAAATTTATAATAAAAAATATTGAATTTCACTTAGAGGTTTAGTAAAAATAAGGATGTAATTATTTTTCCTATGTAAGTCTATTGACCTCCTGAAATCTATCCATGAGCCCCATCATAGTCTGTGGACCCCTAGGTTAAGAACAGCTGTTACATGGCCTGTGAAGTCTCTTACAGGTTGATCTAGATTTGTTTAAGATTCTATGCTTTTTATCTGGGAAGAGAAGAAATTGGACAATCTCTAATGTCTCCTTAAATCTAATCTTAAGGCCTTATGGTAGGAGTATTAACTGCCATTTTCTAAATGGATAGTTGGGTCTCACTTTCCTAATTTATAAAATGAGGGGGTGGATCTCAAAGGCCTCTTTAAGCTTTAAATCTATGACACCAAGTTATCTTCTTACAAATTCTATAAATTCTATGATTCTATGAAAAGGAAAGCATAGTTCATCATATGCATTTCATATCTAACTTACTGGAATGTGTGGGATCTTCTCTTCTTGGCTCAAGTTATGATCTTGCAAAGATCCTTTTGTGAATCATATTTAAAAGGGATAAAACATGTTCATTGGAAGGATTTTTTACATGCTCTCAAAAGAAGAGAAAAACAGAGACAGAGATAGAGAGTGACAGAGACAAAGACACTGAGACAGAGTTAGACACACTGAGATAGACACAGAGAAACAAAGAGACAGAAAGAGAACAGAAAAGAAGAGGAGGGAACTGAAGGGAAGAGAATAGGAAAGGAGAGGAAAATACTGAAGAGAGAAGGAGGGGGAGAGCAAGAGAGGAAAGGGAAGAGGAAGGGAAAGAGGAAAGGAGGAGGTAGAGGAAGGAAGAAAGAGAAGGGGGGAAGGGAGGGAGAGAGAGCTTAATCAAGACAGAACCTGGGTCCTAGGTGAACAGAATTCTAATATGTGTTCTGATGGATTCCTGTTGTCACTGCTGAGGGTGTCTGAAGGTGCAGACATTGTCTGCCACACAAATAGGTAACACTTATTTGTCACTTGTTAATACATTTCCACAATACGTTTGCCCAGAATTTTATTTACCTTCCTGCTAGCATCATGGCTGAATTGCAGGGGAGAATATAAAAAAGCCTCAAGGCTTTATTTTATTGTATCATTAAGAATCTCTTAGGAAATTAGTATTCAGCAATAGGGTTCAGTCATTGCCTACCAAATCCAATGAATCTCTGGCGTACACACTTTTAAACTGGAAAACATGGCACTTCAGTTGTCATGGTTAGTCTGTATCTAATTTGGGAAGAAGTTGTGTCCTATGACAGTTACTAGAATTTTGTAAATGGAATGCTGACCTCTTAAGAATATCAGCTGCTAGTCTAGCATTTTCTCATTGAATTACTCAGGAGTCAATTCAGAAATATTAATTCTTTTTTCTTCTTTCCAACTACTTTGTGAGTGTGAGTTTGTATGTACCTATGTATGCATTCTGGGCATAAATAATTTTTGACCCTGACCTAGGATTTCATTGCTGTGGGGAATTCTTTTTTTTTTTCATTTTTCAAAGCTTTATTAACTTCTGATTTACATCATTCATTTCCACCAGATTTTGAGCTACAAATTTTCTCCCGGTTTTCCCCCTACCCACCGCCCCAAAATAGCAGTCCCACAAGATATTCCCTCCTCCAATCTGTTCTCTCCCATATTTTCTCCCATACCCCTTTCAACTTTTCCAGTAGGGCATGGTGGATCTCTATGCCCCAGTGCCTGTATATTTTATTTCCCAATTACATGTAAAATAGTATTAATATATATTTAAACACTTGATGTTAAAACTTTGAATTCCAGATTCATTCTCTTCCTCTCTTGTCACCCACCCTTACAGGGAAGATAAGCAGTTCAATATAGGTTGTACATGTGTAACTAATGCAAAACAATAACATAGTAGATATATTGTAAAAGACTGACTATATTTCCCTCCCTCCTATCCCACCTCCCACTTGTTCTATTCTCTACTTTGATCCCATCCCTTTTCAAAAGTGGGTGCTTCCAACTTCCCTCCCCACCAACCTGCCCTCCCTTGCATCATCCCCCCCTCTCATCTCCTTCCCCCCTACTCTCCTGTAGGGTGAGATACCCTATTTAGTGTGTATTTCATTCCCTCCCCAAGCCAAATTCAATGAGAATAAGGTTGATCCATTCCCTTTTGCTTCCTGTTCTTCCCCTCCATTGTAACCATTTTCCCTTGCCTCTTCTATGTGAGATAGTTTGTCCCATTCTGTATCTCCCCATATCCTCTCATTATATTCCTCTCTCACCTCTTAATTTCACCTTTTAAGTATCATCCATTCCTATTAAATTGGTCCTGTGTCCTCTATCTATGTATACCTGTAAACATATACACACACACATTCACATATGTATTCATATGCCCATATACCTTCATATATACATATATATATATATATATATTTCTATTCCCTTCAACTATTTTCATACTGAGAAAAGTTTCATCAGTTACAATTACTGTTTTACCATGTAGGAATGTTAATAGTTCAACTTTGATAAGTTCCTTATGATTTCTTTTCCCTGTTTACCTTCTCATGCTTCTCTTGCTTCTTGTATCCAAATGCCAAATTTTCTATTCAACTCTGTTTTTTTTTCAGCAAGAATGCTTGAGAGGCCTCTATTGCACTGAATGACCATATTTTCTCCTGAATCATGACACTCAGTTTTGCTGGGTAGGTGACTCTTGGTTTTAATCCCAGCTCCTTTGACCTCTAGATTATCATATTCCAAGCCCTTCGATCCCTCAGTATAGAAGCTGCCAGATCCTAGGTTATCCTGATTGTATTTCCACAATATTCAAATTGTTTCTTCCTGGCTGTTTGTAATATTCTCTCCTTAATCTGGGAATTCCAGAACCTGGCTATAATATTCCTAGGAGTTTTCTTCTTGGGATCTTTTCAGGAGGTGATCGGTGGATTCTTTCAACCTTTATTTTGCCTTCTGGCTCCAAATCATCAGGGTAGTTTTCCTTGAGAACTTTCTGGATGATGATTTCTAGGTTCTTACTTTGATCATGGCTTTCAGGTAGTTCAATAATTTTAAAATTATCTCTCCTGGATCTATTTTCCAGGTCAGTGGTTTTTCCCATGAGATATATCACATTGTCTTCTATTCTTTCATTTTTTTGGATCTGTTTAACAGCATCTTAATTTCTCATAAAACCATTAGCTTCCATTTGCTCCAGTCTAATTCTGAAGCAATGATTCTTCTCAGTGAGATTTTGAGATTCGTTTTTCATCTGTCAAATTTGGCTTTTTAAGGCATTCTTCTCCTCATTGCCTTTTTGAGCCTCTTTTGCCATTTGAGTTAGTCTATTTTTTTAAGGTGTTATTTTCCTCAGTCAGGTTGTTGACTCTCATTTCATAATTTTCTTGCATGATTCTCATTTCTCTTCCTATTTTTTCCTCCACTTCTCTTATCTGGTTCTTAAGGTCCTCTATGGCCTGTTATCAGCTCGTATTTTCCTTTGAAGCTTTTGGTGCAGGAGTTCTGACTTCACTGTCTTCCTCTTGTTCCATGCTTTGCTCCTTTTTGTCCCCAAAATAGGAGTCTAATGTTGGAATCTTCTGTTTACTTTGTTTCCTTTGCCTGGTCATTTTGCCCCTCAGTCACTTGACCCCTAGGATTTTTGCCACAGTAGGTCTCTGTCAGACAGGGGAGCTTTTTTCCCAAATGCTGGGGTTTTCTCAGCTGCCAGAGGTATTAGTTGGATGCTCTCTTGGAAGCCTCCACACACTCTGGCAAGCTGGTCACACACCCCAGGACCTCCACCCTAGACCACAAACCAGATTCAAGCAGGTTAAAGCAAGAGCAATTACCCCTCAGACTGGTTGCTTGGTTCTCCAACACTCTGCAAGCCAGGACCTGAAGCTGCCACGTGGAGCTGGCTGGCTGTGCCGGTGGCGTCTCAGCAGCTTCTAGCCCCAGGGGCAGAAGCCTACGCACTCCCACTTACTGGGTCCCAAAGTCCAGACTACACTGACCTCTCACTTTGTCCTTTGCATCTATGTGTTGATAATTCTGGATCGCCACAGCTGCTGCTGATCTGGAGTCCCTCCAGTTGGGGGCTGGTCAGACCCACCCTGGGGCTAAAACCTCCGGCTCTTGTGGGCCTGGGCTTGCCTCCCGGAGGCTGCGCTGGATGATTCCTGCCAGCCTGCCAGGCTGTCCTCAGTGGGAGGTTAGCTGCTCTGTGTCATTTTGTGGGTTCTGAAGCTCCAAAGTTTGTTCAGAGTCCTCTTTTTACATTGATTGGGGAAGGTGGAAGCTGGAGCCACTTGGAGGTCCTGCTTCTACTCTGCCATCTTGTCCCCCCCCCCCAATTCTTTCTACTCTTCAGCAACTAATCTGTAATTTATCATCTCATAGAGTTGCCTGGGGCACTCAGATATTAAGTGAATTGCCCAAGGTCACACAACTAGTATGTGTCACAGATAGAAACTGAACCCAGGCATTCCTGTATGGCCAGCCCTCTATCCATGCTATCACTAGACTTAACCTGGTAGCCCACTTATGACCTATGTGACCACAGGAAGCCCACTTAATTTTTATGGGCCTCCCATAAGAAGTTTTTTCAGCTTTGAAATGAGTGAGTTGGATAAAAAAGCCTAGAAGGTTCATATCAGTTCTAAACATGGTTTCTAGGCCAAATGTTATCACATCAGGATTGTCTTTCAGATTTTTTCTTGATATATCAGAGCCCCCTGTTTTTCAGATTCTTAAAATAAAAGAATTGGAATTAACATATGATCTAACATCCATTTGGAGTTATTAGCCCAGGAAGGAAATATCTTATTCTTGATGTTTGGTGATGGTGGTAATGATGATAATTTCACATTGATAAAGCTCTTTGTTTTACAGTGTGCTTTCCTCATAACCCTTGGAAGAAAGAAGTACATGTGTTCTCATTTTACAGATGAGGAGACTAAAGCTCAAAGAAGTAAACTAATTTACTCATGGGCACATAGCTAGGAAATATCAAAGTCAGGACTTGAACTCAGGTCATCTGCCTTACTATGAGGATCAAAGACCATGCTCTGATGTACTTAGCTCTTTTATCTACATAACTCTTCTTCTGGGGTCCTGCTTTTCTGATTGGCGAGTGCCTTATATGACCTGCTATAAAAATGATAGGTTAGTTCCAGCTGTAGTTTACTTCATTCTTCAGTTTTCTTGACACCAGATTTGGGCCTCATGCTTTCCTCAGCCCACTTCCAATTCAGAAAAGGTAATCAAATCAATTCTAGCTTTGTTGCTGGAAAGAATGTGACACTTTGTTTCCCAATATCTTGACTCAACATCCCTGCAACTTTATAAGACAAAACACATCTTCTTTGCTACCTTTATGTTTTGTGTTCTCCTATTATAAGGTAAGTTTCCTGAGGGTAGGGATCATATTAGCTTGTATTTGTTTGCCCAGCACAGCAATATAGGACTTAATGCCTTTTTGTTCATTCATTCATTCACTCATTCATTTGATTCTAAAACTGATGCACTTTCTACTAAGCCATGATGTCTTTTGGAATTGATCGTGTATTTGAAAATCATAGCATTAAAGAGAGATTTAGATTCTAAGGGATTGCTCTCACTTTCTTTTCAGAGTGACAGTTTATAAAAATAAACAATCCTGTTGAGATCACTGTTGCTTATTTTTATGAGTTTCTGTGTAAGCAATTTGGGGCCCCCTGGATTCCATAGGGAACAAGAGGTCTTCCTTCTACTCACTGACAGGCACCCATCTACCTAGAATCCCTGTTGCTTTTCTTTGTGTTTTTATGAAGCTATCCTCTTTAGATTCCTTTTATTGATTCCTATTGGCTCCCATTATCACCTACTTCCTTTCTTGTTAGCTCACCAGAAGCTAAAAGAAACATGAGAATCCAGTCTCCTCCATAATTAGTTCTGAAAGGTTTCCGAGAATGTGTGCCTTAATTAAACCATTGGATCAAACTTTTGTAGACAAATTCATTTGAAATATAAAAGAAGAAACTTGACAGTCAGTGGACCAAGTTCAACTTATAGCAAGGTGTCTTTAGCCTGGGATGAAAATGGATAAAGTAGAACAATAATAAAAGCATTTTTATAGCACCTTAAGGTTTGCAAAGTGTTTTGAATATATTTAATGTGTTCCTTGAAGCAGTTATGTGAAATAAGAATTCCAGGATTTTTATTCCTATTTTACAGATGAAAGAACCAATACTCTGAGAAGTATTAGGCTCAGCCAAGTACAAGGAGTTTTTAAGCATCAGAGGTTGAAATTTGGACACAGGCTTCTCCTGACTCCAAGGCTAGCATGCTTTTTACTGTGCTATGTTGTCTCCTCATATATACATATAGAAGAAAACATGTGAATTAACTAATGTAAAATTCCAAATGTTCAATAAAGATTACTCTTTGGATTTGGGTTTAGGTCACACCCACTGGAGCTTTCAACTGTTAGTAAATTGCTTTCCTTAAATCATTGTGAGAGCTGTCAATTTAGCAATCAAGAAAGCTTGTGCTATCTTAGACTGTAGAAAAAGAGAAACCACTTTCTAGAATGAGGTGGTGATGGTTGCTTTGTACTCTGTCCCGCTCAGACTACATGTGAGTATTATGCTGGGTGCTACATTTTATGAAAGGCTTTGATAAACTAGGTTGTACCCATAGGATGAACAACTAGGGAAGTGATAGTTCTTGAGTGTGTGTCATTTGAGGACGGGTTGAAAGAACTCTCAATGGTTAGCCTGAAAAAGAGAAACCTTCAAAGGGACATGAGGGTAGTCTCCAAGTATAGGTACACCTGTCACATAGATTAGGGGTACTCTAGTTAGCCTCATTAAGGAGAACCAGGGACAATGGGTGGAAATTATTAGCAATCAAATTTAGGTTTGATGTTGGGAAAAACTTCCTAAAACATTGGTGCTCTCCAAAAATGGAATGGGTTGCCTTAAGAGGCAGTGTGTTTCCCCTTAATGGAAGTCTGCAAGCAAAGGTTGGATGACTACTTGTTGGGTATCAGAGAATCACAGATTTTTAGAGTTGGAAACAACCTTACTGGATATCTCATCCAATCCACATGTGAACAGGAATATCCTCTACAACAAAGCCTTATCGGAGGTCTTCGAGTGGAGGTTTGATGAAAGCTGCTTGAGTATATTGTAGAGGAGAGTCCTTTTGGAGTTTGGCTTAGAGTAGATAGCCACTGACTTCTCTTCCAATGGTAAGACTGTCAGTCAACTTTTTCTTAAAGCTGTCCAGTAAGTGAGGGTCCCAACACAGTTCATTCCGCTTTGGGGTAGGAACATCATCAACCCAACATCAAACCTGTGTGTTAGGTGACAGCTGGTAGCACAGTGGATAGAGATTAAGGCCTGGAGCCAAGAAAACACTTAAATCTAGCCTCCAACACTATCTGTGTGATCCTGAGCTGACCCCTTGATTTCAATTTGCCTCCATTTCCTCAATTATAAAATGAGGATATTAATAGCACTTTCCTTTCAAGGTTGTTGTGAGGATCAAATGAGAGAATATTTGTGAAAAGTGCTGAGCACAATTCCTGGCTTATAATAGACTCTCTAGAAATACTTAATCTTTCCCCTTAAAAAGCTTTTTTTCTGACATTAAGTTCATATTTTCCTCTTCGTAATCCAGCCTTTTTTTTTTTTTTGGTTGTATGACCACTGCTTTGTTGGCTAAGCATGATTGCTGGTTGAAGAACCAGAATAAATTGGGTATAACCAAAATAGTTCCTGGTTGCAATTTCTATGCAGAATGGCTTGGAAAGAGCCATTGTAAATATGGGTCCTCCTTACAATATGATATTTCAACAGGCCAATAACTAAAGGATATGGTTCCCACTAACAGCTGCAGCTGAATGAGTGAGCATTCCTATGAATGGGCACATGTCACCTTGGGGGATGGGAGAACCACCCACTGTTTTCTGCTTAAGAGTGAACCTTTTAAGAAAACTGCATAAAAAGTGGGAACTGAGTTCAGCTTTCTGGAGTCTCTAAGAAAAGAGGGCATGCTTCACTGCTTCTAAATTAGATCACAAATTTTCTGGCTGATAGCAGCATCTTCATGCTCACCCCGAAGGCAAAGATCTGAACAAATTACATTTTAATATCCTGGGTTCATTTATCCCTGCTGAGATCACACAGAAGCAAAGAAATACACATATATGGAAATCCAATAGGCTTAAGGGTCTCAGTGGCCATGAGGCGACTTGGTAAAGGCAGCAGTTAAGATGAAATTAGACCTTTATCTGCTTCAGCAAGGACGCCCTGTCGTACTTAAAGCTGATGGAGCAGAACCTTCCTGGAAACAAAAGAGCAGGTGGAATTTAAGGACAAAGGCATTGTTTCTCCAGATTTTCAGAGAGTTAACCGGTGAAAGCCTAATTTAGTTTCTTCCCATACAAGAAAGATGATGTTGACACTTGCCAGGAATTTGTGAATGCTCACAGGTGTGGGTTTTGGAAAAAAAAATCTATAAAAGCACAAGAGTTTCAGTAAATACTGAGAGTGGGACTGAGGGTCTGAGTCTTGTATTTCAACCTCCAGATGGTAAAAAACATTCGTCCCTGCTATCTGCATTTATCTCCTTGTAGAGTAGCGAGGCACCAGGCTGAATGCAATGGGTAAGAATAAAGGATCTCTGTCAATATCACAGGATGAAGCTGGGTTGAAGGAAATAATATTACAGGGAGAGAGGCGATAGCTCAGGAAGGCCTTTTGTCTTGGATGCTCTGGTGCATTTTTCATTTCCTTCCTCTCCCTCCCAAACCTGTGTTACTATACAGTCTACTTCCTGCCCATGTCAGATTTATCCAATGACATCATGTCCGCAGATCATGCATAGGTAAGTTGTCTTTATTATTTCTGGCCTTCGTGATAACAGCATAGGTCTGCCTGAGGTTGTCTTGACCTAATGATAAAATATTGTAACTCAACCCACCAACATTCAAACCAACAAATATATTTTCAGATCTTGGAATCCAGACAGTTTTAGGGCAGTGAAGCACAAGCCATATTCAGATTTTCCTTTGTGTTTTCCTGTTTTAAGAATGTTTGAGAATATAGGCAGACATAAGAAATAATTAGGTTCATCTATTACCCATTTATGATGTTTGTAACGCTGTTCTTGTGGAACTAACTTCATCTTACCAAAGTTTCACTCTATCTGCTTTTATGTGTCTAAATTCAGAGTTGTAATTGTGGTGGGACAATCAGTGCTTGGTCCCAAGGTGCCACATTTACAGGGTGCTGACAGAAGTCCTGTAATAAAAACAACAGATATTTTAACCTAGACAGCCAAAAATAACTAGTTAAAATAGAAAGCTGCCAAATATAAGGCTGGGTGAACTCCTTCCTTCTACTCACTCCTCTCCTCTACCTCAACTAATCCTGTTAACTGAAGGCTTGGAGTAACTCTACCAGCTTGAACATCTCTTTCTCCAAGCTAGAAATGACTTGGAGATAGATTGATGTTAAATTAAATATAGTTGTTTCTGGAAGGCTTGTACTTAAAATGCAGAGTATAGTGTAGAGAAAAATAAATTACTATTTTTTTGTTGTTATAATTACACAGTTTTCAGGGTTTTTTTTTCTATTTATACCATGGTAATAATTGTGTATATAGTGTTTTTCTGGTTCTACTTACTATATTCTGCATCAGTTCATATGTCTTCCCATCAGTGCCTTGGTTTTTCATATTTATGTTTTCCCATATCTGTGGGAGAACACAAAGGAAATTCTGAATATTGTTTGTGTGTAACTGCCCTGAAAGTGTCTGGATTCTAGGATCTGAAAACTTATTCTTAGGGAAATTCAAGTACTGAGTGCCAAGTTTGCAAAATGTATCCAAATGTTCTAATGTCTAGTTGATCTTAGGCACACATTTCTTTTGCCAATTTGGCCAAGGAGAGCCCATTCCCTTTCCAAATTGGCTATTGCAATCGACTTTACCCAGCTCCCCAGGAGAGATGTCCAGAACATCAACTTACTCTCCACTTACAGCTCTCATCATCACATCAGAGCTAATTATGACTGATTAGGATGAGTTGGATTTGTTGACAGAATAGCTAATGTAACTAATCTACTCTAAAAGATAATTTTGCAAATGTATTCATTCTGAAGCAGGATAAATGGAAAACTTTTGTGGTTAATGTTTTCATTGATTTTCCAAGTAAAGAAATAGTACGAACACTTCTATCAGAAGTCCCTTTAGTTACTTCCTCAAGGGGCTTGCAGAGGGTTTGAATAAAAAATACATTACTTCTTGGGTGTCTAGAAGATGGCTTTCTGAATATGAAGTCACGAATTCCTGAATTCAAATCCTCTGCCAGACACTTGCGCCCTGGGGAGCCCTGGGCAAGTCACTTAATTTCTTTTAGCTTCAGTTTCCTCATCTGTATTGTTTTGAAGTTTAAATGAGATAATTTAGGGAATGTCCTGTTGCAATCCTTACAGTACTATATAAATGTGAATTATTGTTAGTATCATCACTATGATGCTTCTACTCTAACTCCTACTGATGATGATGATGGTGGTGGTGATGGTCAATTTATTAGGGATGGCTGTAGCCTTTTCATGCCTTCCATTCTGGGTAAAGGAGCTTTTTAGTCTTAATGGGAAACACCTGGGTCAGGACTTTAACTTACTCTGAAAATCCTAATAAGGAAAATGCTCAGGATCTCACTCTGACCAAGGAAGGATGGTCCTGGGTTTTACTTGGAGTAGGAGTGGGAAGGCTCTAGGATATACTTCAGGCCCTAGTGCTGGCATATACTCACACACACACACACACACACACACACACACACACACACACACTTTAATTCTTAAAGTGCCGATGATGTGATGAGTATGAATAATTCCTGAACTGCTACAGCTCTCAAGTTCACTCCACCCCACCAGACAATCCTCATGAGTTCTGTGCTTGGAATCATTCATCCCCTGACTGGTAAGATGAGCCTCACAACACTCTTTTATGTGTATGTACTTTGTATGGAAAGGCTAAAGATTTCCATAAGCAAACTTCAAAGGTTAAGACTCGTTGAGATGGCTATGAAATATGTGAATTTAACCTTTGGCTGTTACTGTGTCAACCATTTAGTTTTGGAATGTTTGCCCTGAAATGACTGAAGGTTCGTATTTTCACTTGTCAGAAAGCCCATGAACTGGGGAGTGAAACAATGAAGTTTGCAAATGCCACCTTTAATGCCTGTCTGCTGGGTCACAGGCATGACTTTTATGTATTTAAAAAATACTCAGCTCCAGAAAGGAATCTAAGAAGGGAGCCAATGAATAGCAACTAGAGGTTCTTTTAAAAAATCATTTGATGGAAGGCAATAGTGATGAAGTGATGAAAAGGTAGAGATGGAAATCAACACCAGTGCTAACTTACCAACTGCTAGAAAGACCTTAGTGGACTCAGTGAGATCCATGATCTCCTCAATGGAGGGACTCCTTTCCATAATGGTGGTCATGGCCCATACATGGCATGCCTTCTCTTTTCAGTTGACTCTTGTTTATGTGTTCCCATAAATCCTCCAAAGGGAGTGGGGTCTCCTAATGTGGTAGAGACCTCTCTTTAGAACTGCTGACATTGTGTAGATACCACTGTTCATTGCTTGTCTCTCACTTTCAGTGCTTGACCAGTTTTTCCCCTGGTCATTCACCCTACTAATATCTTTCATGCCACTTATGCAACTTTGCTAGTAAATACTGCAACTGACTTAACCCTACCCATCACTTCTCCATTTCTCTTTGGGCCCCTTGCAATTTTATACCTTTGGGGACTGTGGGATAACATCTTCTAAAGCTACATCAAAACACTCAAAGAACACGTACATGTGAAGAGTACATTTTTATTTACATATTTTGTTGACATCATCTCATTTTCTCAATATTTCTCATTTTTTTCCCTTCCAAGAGAGTCATATTTTACAACAAGGAATGAGTAAGAGGAACAGAAAGAGCTAATTAAAACCAACATATTAAGAAAAATCCAGCATTATATTAATTTTCCATACTCATGGGTCCCTTCTTCTACAAAGGGGTGTGTGTGAGTGTGTGTGTGTGTGTGCATGCGCATGCACATATGATGGGGAGGGTTTTCTTACATATCTTCTTTGCGACCAAATTTATTCATTTTAATTTCTCAAGATTCAGTTTCTATTATTTTATTCTTCTTTGCATTTCCATTGTTGTAGTCCTGGTATATGTTGTTTTCCTGGTTCTGCTTACTTCACTTTGCCTCAGTTTATATCTTCCCCAGGCTTCTTTGTTTTTAATCACATTCATTTTTTTCTTATAACACAGTAATATTCCAGGGTATCATGAGCATATTACCATCAGAAGGGTGGGTTCTTTGTTCCGGAGAAAAATTCAGGGTCGTTTATAAGCATGATGCAATTTGTTAAAGGTCACCTAACCAGCTTTCTTCCCCTCTTTGTTAAGAGCCTGCTTATCATCTATGCACAGAGTCAGTCCAAAACATAGGTGTGAAGAGACTACTTCTGCCACTTATTTCCAGTGTGACGTTGGGCAAGACACTTAAACTCTCCGAGGTTCAGTTTACTTGTTTGTCAAATGTAAAGGTTAGATTACATGGTGTCTGAGCTTACAATAGTTGGATTTTAGGCTTCCTACCAACTCTATCTCTCTGACCTGTAATCCTATAAACTATATGTTATGATCAGAATGTTATTGTTGTTCAGTCATTTGAGTCAGGTCCGACTCTTCATAATTCCATTTGGAGTTTTCTTGGCAAAGATACTAAAATAATTTGCCATTTCCTTCTCCAGCTCATTTTACAGATAAAAAATGGAGACAAACAAGGTTCAGTGACTTGTCCAGGTTCATAGAGCTAATAAGTGTCTGAGGCTGGATTTAAACTCATCTCTTTCGAGCTCCAGGCCTGGTGTTCTATCCATTGCACCACCTGAATAGTAAGCTACAAAGCTGATAAAAATGAGTGAACTCAATCCTTTCCAGTACTCCTGAGTCACTGTAAGGAGGCTATATATTTTCTAGTGGTGATGATCCTCTAAATCATACATGTCTTCCTCTGCTCAGAAATCTCATTGCATTATATAACTCACTTAGACCTGTACCATATTTTTCTCTCTCTGAATAGGCTTTTAAGTGAATGAATGAAGAAAAGCACTAAATATCAAGAACTATGCTAAGCATGAGGGATGCACATCCCTGCCTTCACGGAGCTTACATTTTGATGAGGAAGTCAGCATATATAGAACTAGAGTTAGGAATGGGGGTGGATGGCAGCAACATAGTTTGGACAGCAACATGGCTGTGATCAGAACACATCTGATCTCCCGTGAGAGATCTTAAAGTGAAGGATGGCATTGTATGAGCCCTCAGGAGAATAGGGATGGTTAAGTGAGGAGGGGGCATAATCTACTTTTGAAATACGTAGAGCAGGGGCAGGGAATGAAAGCCACCTCCTGAGAAAGATCAAAGCTTTGGGGACACAGCCTGGTTCAGACAAATGGCTAGCTCCATGGCTTTCCTTAGAACTTGCTTGCTGAGCTCATCCTCACCTCTTGACCTGTTCCTATGCCTATGCTGCCTTCTTCCTCATTTTGGCATCCTGAAGATATTCTGCTACCAATTCAACCCGACTTTTGCTCTCTCCTCACTTGGATCCCATATTTTTTCCTTCTTTCTCTCCCTTATCTTCATGCACTGTGTGTGCCCACACCTGGGTTGACCTTACCTCAGCTAAGACTCAAGAAGTGTCATTTTTTTTTGTATTTCTTCCAGGCCTAGAACAGAGCAGCATGTAGTAGGCACTTAATGAACAGATTTTAATGTTTGCTCAGAGTCACTTCTACTCCCTCATTTTTACAGGATGACTGGCTGGGCTTCAGGGTGTAATTGCTGACTAAAGCAGGAGGAAGTTTCTTGGATCATTGGGAAACTGACTAAGGCTTCAGCAGCAAGAAGCAGTTATCACAGCATTATAATCCTATGCATGTGGTGAAAGAAGTGTCTTGTCCTCGAGACACACAGACAATGAGAGAGAAAGCATCAGATGTTTCCAACCTCTGCCCTCATGACATTTGACACATCTTCCATAAAACCCAACCTTCAATTCAACTCTATGAACATTTTTGAAGGTCTATGATCTATGAACCACTATGCTTGTTGCTAGGGGTACAAAGGCAAAAAATGCAAAGTCCTTGCCCTCCAGGGCTACTGGCAGGAGAGTATTTGTGTTTTTGCAGAAACATAATGCAGTTGTTTGTATATTTCTCTATCTCTTTAGTGAGGAAAGGCTCTGTATTTGGAAGAAAGGAAAGGGAAATTATGACCAGTTTTACATGTTTTGATTGTAATTCCATGCAGTGAGGGGGATTTTGGACCTGGTTCGTATATGAAATCTTGAAGAACTATTGATCTTTAGACAAAATTGCATTTCGCTCATGTGTATTGGGGCAGATAAACCAGTTAAAAGTGTGACTGAGTAATTTCATATCTGTCACTTTCAACAAGGTTCCTTCCATGACATAGCAGTGTTTCCAGGAATTTGTAAAAGATAGATGAACCCTAGCAGAGGGGTAACCGACTAGAAGGACAGAATGTTCCATGCATTGTCAGTTGTGATCATTGTACAACTGCTGAACTCTTTTTCTTTGTTATGGAGGAGGATTATAGCTTGTGTGTATTGTGTGTGGGTGAGGAGGGAGGGAAGTACATCCCAAAGTGAGAGTGAAGAAAAAAGTCAAAAGGCATTGATAAACCATTTGAATTGAATCAAATCAAATCCAGGCACCCTGCTAGATTTGTGATTTTTGTGATAACACATGCATAGAAAAAAGGTGAGTGAAATATCACCCAGTCTCCTGGTAGTGTAGGGTGGTGAAACTAGGTGATTTCTATGACATTTCATCTTTTGTTTCCATGCTTTTTCTTTTTTGCACAAGTGGCCAGGCCAGGGTTTCCATCTTTATTTTGTCTCTTTGATTCTCTCCCACCATTCTTTCAAAGGACATGATAGCTCCGATGCCACGTCATATAGGGGGTCTTTCCTTATCCCCTCAGTTAATAGAACCTTCTCTGTCTACAAAGAACTCTGCACAATTTGTAAATACTTAAAAAAACCCAAAGTTCTTTGGGCACATATTTGATCACCCCAGTCAGATGTAAGCTCTGTAGGAGCTGGGATTGTTTTGTTTTTGTCTTTGTATACTCAGCCTCTGGCATGGAATTTTGAGCAGAAGATGCTCAACAAATGTTGGTTGAATTAAATTGCCCAGAATACTAAATGACCTGGAAAAATAGACGATCGATTGCCATTAATTATTTTTTAAATTTCTCTAAAACTTCAGGCAAACACATCTTTAAGAGACACAACATACTCTAATTGAATCATAGTTCTCCGGTTTAAATCCTGGATATGGGGAATCCTGTGTGACCCTATGTAAGTCATTTAACCTTCCTAGATCTCAGTTTCCCCATCTATAAATGGAATGGGCTGAACTATATGGCTTCTGAGGTCCCTTCCAGCTTTACATCTACCTCTTGTCCTATGGATAATAAAACAATAACACCCCTCCCTTCCTCCCCCCAATTCCCAGCCTTTAATTTACAGATAAGCTTCAGCAAAATTATTTAAATTTTCTGGGTCTATTTATATTCTGTGTTCTACTTAATTATCCAAAGTATTCATGAGTTTATAATACTGGGTGTATATTATGCAGTTCCTTATGAAGTGTATTTGTTATGCAAATCGTTATAGAGAACAATCTTTCATAAGCTATTTATACTGATTTTAATGGGAAAAGAAGCACCCTGTCTCATCCTGTGTAAATTCCTTTTTATAATCTACGAAAATACAAAAGGATACTTGAGATTAAATCTGTTACTAATATTAGTGAGTGGTTACTGCTTGAAATATTTTAGACTTTTGGACAGAGACAATCACATCCAGCTAATTGTTCTGGTCATTGGAGGACAGGAAGAGCAAAAGGTGACACCTCAGGTAGGTTCCAGGCCAGTGATAGAAGAGAAGAAGAGCAATTGGAAGGCAAGGGAGAGGAAGGAAAGTGTCTTTTGTTGTTCTTTGTAATTTTATTTTTTTTATTATTATTTTTTTTAATAGCAATCGGGGTTAAGTAACTTGCTCAAGGTTACACGGCCAGTTATTATTTCTGGGTGTGGTGCTGAGTATCTGAGCCCGGATTTGATCTAGGTCATCCCGACACTGGAGCCGGTGCTCTTACTCGCTGAGCCACCTGGCCGCCCCTAAGCAAATTCTTTGTAATTTTAAATCAGGCTGCCATGGGACTTCTGGGACAAGAGCCAAGGCGAGTTCTGCCTTTCTCTTTGTCCTTCAGAAGAGTTGGGCCAACTCTAATCCAGTCACAGAATTGGTGGATCACAGAATTTCAGAACTGAAAGGGACATCAACAGCCATCTA
Organism: Petaurus breviceps papuanus; assembly: GCF_028583685.1. Lineage (NCBI taxonomy): Eukaryota > Metazoa > Chordata > Mammalia > Diprotodontia > Petauridae > Petaurus > Petaurus breviceps. The sequence goes on along the minus strand of NW_027185759.1, from coordinate 37,935,627 downwards.
TTCAGTAGTGTGCTGGCAAATGTTTAACAACCAGCACTCCAAAAAAAAGAGTGCCATGGAACACTTTTAAGTTTAATCTGCATTAATAACATTTTCTCCATCATTTTCTTAAGTCTAGACGATCAACCTTGGTTTGCTAATTCCTAAGGTTTAAAGGCTTATAATGAACATTTAATAATTGGCTTCCTTTAACCAGTTTGAGCTGGCTTCAGTACATCCTTTCATCTAGTCAGTCTTGTGCCTGACAGTAATCCTTTCTGTAACGTCTCCAACAAATGGCCATCCAAGCTCCATATGAAGACTTCCAGGATGGAGGACCTATCACTTCTTCAGGCATTCCAGTTCACTGTGGGCAGCTTTTCTTGTTAGGAAGGTTTTCCTGACCTCAAATTTGCCTTCTTGCAACTTTCCCTCTACTCTTCTCTCATTCCTTTTCAAAGAAGAAATTTTTGCCAAAGAAAAATGAATGAGGGAGCCTTGGTCAGAAACTGGAAAGGACCCTTTGAATCCATCATGGCTGAGTGCACAATAGAGGACTAAACAGAGAGGTCTGAATGGCTCTACCTTAAAAGGCAGCAGAAGCCTCTTGGCAACTGTCCAGGTAACTATTGCTATGGATCTCTTAGAGGCTCTGATTGTAGGCTCCAGACAGTCCTGATGCATTAACATTTTGATTCTAATCCCTTCTGATTCACCATTTATTTACCACTTAGCAGATTACCTTAAGTGGACTAGATCCTCAATAAATGCTCACTAACCCTACCTTGTAAGCTTTCCAGACACCCACTTAGGTCTCAGAATAAACTTTAAGCTTCCTTTTTGTTCTGTTGCCTTGATTCACAGTGAATGACTAAGGCTGTCTAATACTAATCTTGGTCATAGTGCTTAAACTCTCATGTCATGAAACATATAGTCTTAACCCATAATAAAATTTGGCTGGTTGGTCTAACCATAACATTTTAGAAATCTTCTAGTCCAATTAAACTTTAGAGTGGGTTTGTGAAAAGGAGAAAAGATGGGTATCTATAGATTTCTTCTTTAGTCAATCAATTAATAAGCATTTATTAAGTACCTACTATGAGTCAGGGACTGCATTAGGTGCTGGAATACAAAGACAAAAAAGGAATCAGTCCCTTTTCTCAAAGCACTTACATTCTTGTGTTTTCTTACTTTAGACAGGTGACCCTAGAATTGTTTTACTCCCTTGGGTTGCTCTAATTTAAGGCATGGTTGAACAAATGAAATCAGTCTTGCTTTGGTATCTCTTTACAGGAAATGTCTTATAAAAGTTGTCTATTTAGTTAGTCAAGTAAGCATTTATTATGTACCTACTATGTGCCAGACATTGTGCTGAATGGCAGAGACTTAAAGATGAGAAGAAATCATCCTGACCCCCATGGGACTTTCATTCATCTAGGGAAAATCTTCTGTCCTTCCCATCTTCCAACACTGATGTACATTGGTTTTCAATACTACTCTTCAAATGCTAGCATGCAGCCCAAGGACATTTATTTTGTCTTCATGAGTAGATGATTTGGCTGTATGGTGTATAAATGCCACCTTATGCCCCCTATTGTAGTATTTTGATCATTGTCTAAATGAGAAGGGCAAATTAAGCTCAGTAGTAAACATTTAAATACATGATTATGACCTCATCTGTGTATCAGTCCATTTCATCTACCTAATTGATTGTCATTTCCTGGAAGGGTGGGGAGAGGAGAGAATAATATCCATCCTAAGCTCTACAAACCACATGGGTTCTGGTCCATTATCATGGACTTTTCTTTAGGAGCAATTAGTGTTGATGATAGCGTTTGAAGTATTGCAAACTGGAAACAAGTGGTTATAATCGCATCCACTTGACTCAAACTGATTTTCACATTGTCTTGAGCTCAGTTGGCAAAAAGGAGAAATATTTTTGCTTAAAAAGAAAAAAAAAACTTAGCTGATGAATCTTCACTGGGGAAGTTGGGGTTTGCATAACAGAAAGAAGGAATAAACCAGTTGAGGGCAGCAGTGCTTTACCATGAAGATTGGTTCTACCCATTTTTACTTTAGCCTTGTTATTTAGACTTTTAAAAACCCCTACCAACAACAAAACTGTGTGGAGACAACTTTCCAGAAATTGATCTGAGGAAGTGGGTCAATTTCAAATCTTGAGCATGATCTGTAGCATTTTCTATAGACAAGTGAATCTCTGTATTTAATCAGGCTGGTCTTCAGAAAAGAGACTATAGCTGGGACTGTACTTAAAATATTTCTGGCTTGGTACAATCTGCTTTAGTTTGTATTCTGGGTGGGCTTCTACTCAGGTCTGTCTCCTTAAAGTTTAATCCAATATTGGAAGGAAGTGAGATACTTGTAAGTCATTCAACAGTCGCCAAAAGATTACTTAACCATAACCAGGGAAGAACATTCAACAAGAGTTACATACAGAGGAGACTATGAGGTGATTCAGCTGACCTAAGCTTCCCTTCCTGAAATGCCCATGGTGGGCTTCTAGGCCAGCATTGGAGAGTGCCTGGAGATCCTTGTTATTGTTTTGTACTCTGGTGCCAACAGCCTCAGTCTTTGGTTCTCTGAGCCAGTTAAGTCTTAAGGATGGCTTCAATACCTTCTAAGGAAAAACTAGCATAAATTGCATGGGGGTGCAGGGAAGGTTAAGATATTATTCCCACAACACATTCACTAGCATAACCATGGAGAAGTCAAGGTCATTTTCACATCATGGTGAGGAGTAAGTATGACTTTGTACAAGTGTTGAGAAAACCTTACAGAGACTGCTTTGAGTATCAATGGATTGGACTCATACTCTAAAAAAGACTGGTAGCATTTTTTCTAGATTAATGACCCTCTGCTTCAGGTCAGTGGAATTGTCACACTCTATTGTTTCTCATTTTGATTTTCTGGGCAATCTAAAGACAACGGAGTAAAGATATTTCCATGTTCCATCATTTCCAAATAACATCAGCTTGTGAGGGTTCTGGCTACTTTAAATGCCTAGTAGTGGATGGAGAAGAGGATGAGGAAGAGGACATAGGTAGCAGGAATGGGTGATGGAATAGTTATTTTCCCAAGAAACTTTGAGCTTTTCCTGAGGTTCTCCAGATATAATTCTATCCATTTCTTTGGACCTGGGACCTCAATACTTCTTGGCTTTTTTGTACCTTCTCCTCTAATGGTTCAGATGTGATGGGGGAGAGATGAAGGAGTAGTTATGTGAGAAGTTCCTAAGTTGGACAAAATAAAAGCTCTTGGTCATGAGCCCTCTAATAGTGCTGGCCTAATTTGGAAAACATTGGCATGCTGTAGACTGCACCTGGCATACAATTAATATTTGATTGGAGACGGATGGGAAGAGGTAAGCTATGGGCACTTATATATTTATGGTATAGGGTGAGTCCTGTCATGATGCCATTGGTCACCCACATCTACCAGCTTTTTGAAGTTATGATGAGTGGCAAAAACTTGGGGGTGAGGAAGATGGGCACAGTAACGGTGCTCTCTTTTTGGTACAAGTGCCATCTTTTTCTCCCCATCCTCAGGTTTTATTCATCCTAATCACATCCATCCTTAGGCCCCTCTGGGAAACTTGATAAGAATAAATGGATAACTTAACTCCTTTGCTAGGCATTCAAGACCTTCCCCAAACTGGCACCACCCTGCTTTTTGCAGTTTTCTTTCATATTACTCTGCACTGAATACTATATGCTCCAGCCAAACTAGAGCCATAAGCTCAGTTCTCCAAACATGCTTTGTGCTTTCTGGCTTCCATGCTTTTATTCATGCTGTGATTTGTGCTTGAAATGCCACTTCTGCTCTTCCTTGGGTATTGTATTCTAAGACTTCCTTCATAGCCTGGCTGGAATGCTAGTGTTCAGAGGGAGCCTTCTCTGATTTCATTAATTGGTAAAAAATCTTCTCTCTAGTTCCCTGGAGCCAACAAACTCTTTTTTTTTAAAGCAATCGGGGTTAAGTAACTTGCTTAAGGTTACACTGCCAGTTATTTCTGGGTGTGGTGCTGAGTATCTGAGCCCGGATTTGAACCCAGGTCATCCCGACACTGGAGCTGATGCTCTTACTTGCTGAGCCACCTGGCCGCCCCTAAGCAATTGGGCTTAAGTAACTTGCTCAAGGTTACATGGCCAGGTGTTTCTGGGTGGGTGCTAAGTGTCTGAGCCCGGATTCGACCCACAAGTCATCCTGACAGTGGAGCCGGTGCTCTTACTTGCTGTGTTACCTGGCCGCCCCCCAACAAACTCTTTTGCTTTGCATTCCTCTGATGTAAATATTATACAAGATGATATGCTATAGTTACCTCTATTTGGTCACATTCTATTATGAAATATAAGTTCCACTAGAGCAGGCACCATGACTTGTTAAAGCTTTATATCCCCAGTGCCTAGATTATTCTGCACACAGGGGGTTATTAATGAAATGCTTGTTGGATCAAACTATGATAGAAACATAGCTAGTTAGTATGTAGACTCAAACATTATTTCAATTAAAATTTTGTGCTTTAATGGAAATATTTCATTTGTATTCCTAGTTGGGTGGCAAAGACCTTAGGCATTACACACATAGACCCTATTCTCTCTAGATCACACAGAGACAATGTGGAATAGAAGATAGGGCATTAGCCTCAGAGATAAGAAACTGTGTGTTATGTCTCTCCCTTGGCAATTATTAGCTTTGAATTCTTGGGCAAATAACTTATCTCTCTTAGGCTATGTTTCTCTGGCCCAGGTAGTCTTAATTTTCTTGGTTTTGCAACATCCTGTTATTGTTAATTTTCATTTTGAGGGGAGGATCAAAGGATAAGAGAGAGATCTATAGTGAGTATAATTAGTCTATAGTGTATCAGAGATATCAAACATGCAGCCCAACACTCCTGAGGCTGTCAGGAACCAAATTAAAATGTCACTGGGAAATCTTTAGCGAATAAATACACAGTAGAATATAGATAATGTTAATGTGTGGTTTTCTAAGTCAATTTGAGGTCCACAGAAATCATTATGTAGGGTTTAGTGGTCTCTGCTTCTATTTGAATTTGATACTATGCAGCATATTAATAATATGATAGATAATATTTATAGAACACTTTGAAATTTGCAAGGCAATTCACATACACATGGGATTGATGATCCCCATAGGATGTGCCCTCACAAGATTGTTGGGATTCTCAAATGGGATAGCATCTCTGAAGTGCTTTGCAAGTCTTAAATAATTGTATGAATGTTGGTTATTATTATTATTTTTTGGTAGTGTGGTTACTTTTGTAAAATTACTTTAAAATGTTCTTGAAAACACATTCATTGATTCATGTAAAATAAGTTGTATACATAAATTGAGTGGTTTCATTTTAAATTACAGATTTTTATTTTAAAATGCATTCAAATTTCATGAAATAAAATTTTATGGCCATCATGTGAAAAAATAAAAATATGAGGTGTAATAAAAGTAAATGATATAATGCAAATAAAAAATGGGATCAGGGACATAGAAAATGTACTTTGCATTCTAAGGTTAATATTGTCCCTCCTTCTATGTCATAAATTTTTCTTGCAGTAAATTCATCTTTTGACTTGTACATTACAGCCAAATAGATTTAACAAGCCAGCAATGGTTTCCATCTTGTTCCATCTGAATTATAAGGTCTATGTATTTTCTTCCATGTTAGTCTCAAGGAAATAACCTCTATCCGATTAGCACAACTTATATAGAATCAAAACATATTTCTATCTTGACTTTTTATATAAGCAAAACAAATTGAGATTCTGTGATGTGGTTGGAGGTTCCAGTGAGAGAAGTGTCATTCCATTGTTTGCCCATTCCTCACAAAGCAAAATTGCCTCAGAATGGATAAACTAACAAAATGAAATATTAAGTATGTAGAAAAGTAAGCCACTTTAAATTAATTCCTAGAGAAAATGGATCTGCACACACTCTCATGGGAGTCATAATTAGTGTTGGTGGCAGCTTTATTGTTGGATGAAGGGGCAGGGGAACACTTCCCTTCTTTTCTTCCTGGCACTTTTCTCTTGGGTCAATTACTACCAGCCATGGTCAGAAAAAAATGAACCAGGATGCCCCATTCTGTGATACCAACATCAAGTGAAGGGTGGAGTGAATGATGCACAAGCTACAGTCATATATTAATTCTGGGAGAATCAATATTGAGCCCATATATTTGAAATGGTTCATTCACCTGGAGGGATGCCACTTATTTAGTCCTGTGGTATCTGAGAAAACTCAGCTCGGTGTATAAAAAGTAGGGGACTGGGCAGTAGAGGTATTGGATGACTTGTCAGGGGCATGAACTAGCATTTCTTAAACAAGAAGTTTTGTGGGTGCCATGATTATACTTTTCCATTAATCTGGTGGATTTGGAGTCAGAAGATCAGGGATCAAACCCTAACTCTTCCATTTGCTTCAAGCCAGGCCCTCAGCTAATCCCAGTACGTAGAACACAGTTGGAGCATAATAAATGTTTTTTGATTGTTTGGGGGCTCAGTATCCTCATCTGTAAAATGAGGGGAGTTCTATTAGATGACTTCAAAGTTCCCTTCCAGTACTGAATCATTGATGCTTGGAATCCAGAGAGCTTAGATATCAGGGAGTGAGACTGAGACGTGTGATGATGTAACAGGGGCCACCATAAGTTGAGTGCATCAGTTTCTCCTTTCTTCCCATTTCTTCCTCCCTAACAAGCTGCAGGAATGGGAGTGTGGAGGAATGGGCAGTACTTTCTTTGATATTTTTCTGACTGTTAATGACAGTTAATGGGTTTCTTCTCCCCTTTTAACCAGTTGCTTACCCTGATGTGCCATCCTGCCAGAACCTGAGATGGAGTGAGAATATTCCTCTCTTTCTTGGCTGTGTAATTTGCTCTGCCCCGAACAACACTCTATGTTTTGAAAAGCAGGAAGAATGGCTTAAATGATATGGTACTACTGTACTTGGGGTCAAGAAGACCTGGATTCATGTCCTGCCTAGGACTCTTAATATCTATGTGACCTTGGGCAAGTCACTTGACTTCTCTGCGCCTCAGTTTCCTTATATGTAAAATAAGGAGATTTAACTAAATGGTGTCTCAGGTACATTCCAGTGATAGATCTAGGAACCTGTAATCCATTACTCTCTCTCCCACCATTCAAATAAGACAATATCCTTGAATATCCTGAGCCCCTAAAGCAGGGGGAGCTGATATCTGTTGGAGTCCTTGTTAGGATGTTTGTAGGGCAGTACAAACTGCCTAATTCCAAGTTAGTTTAGTGGCCCCTGTTTTACAGCAAGCATGTATTAAGAGGAGAAGATCAATTGTCTTGTCTTCACAACCTAAATTCTGAGAGTTACTGGTTGCCAAATGTAAACTCTTTGAGGACCAGTACTGTTTTTATTTTTGGAATGTGACCTAGCTTCTCAGTTTCAAGACTGCGCTGGAGTCATCTCTAACTAGCTTTCTAGAGCTGATTGTTCAATTTTCAATGTTTGTATATATATATATATATATATATATATATATATATATATATATATAT